>NC_061513.1:347460595-347487347 GCF_022539505.1 Lolium rigidum | reverse complement strand
AAATATCAAGTCACGATAAGTAGAGCATCTCCACCGACGGTCCCCAAATAAGCACCGGCGGGCACTGCCGTATGGGGGGCACCGGCAGAGCATCCTCTATTTGGGGATGCTACTCCCACACCGACGCCCCAAACCGGCGGTCCCGATAGATTTTGGAAGTTAACATCAAATTTTTAAAACGCTATTCATAGGAAATTTGAACGAAATTTGAACAAATTTAACGCGAATTTAAACTAAAAAACTAAAAAAACATCTAGCGGCGCCGGGAGTCGAAGGCGCTGAAGTCCAGGTCGTCGCCATCGTCGCCGGATGCCCCGAAGGACCAGCTGTCGTCCTCGTTGGCCTCCTCCTCGTCGGCCTTCTCCTCCTTTGGTGCCGGTAGCTTCGATGGTTTGGTGAGGTCGACGAAGTTGGCACCGTGGTCCCTGGTGGACCACACCGCCGCCTACCGCGGGTCCAGCATAATCTGCCGGTAGTCCTCGTCGACGGAGCGGCCGACCATGAAGTTTAGGCCGGGGAATTCCTCCTCGTCGTCGTCGCCACGGAGGGCCGCCTGCGCCTCCTTCTCCCACTATTGTTTCTTCTTTGACGGCGGAAGTGGTAGCGAGGCCGCGGCGTCCTCCTCCTTGACGCGGCGGCGGTGGCCCGACCCCGTCGTCCGATGGGCCGAAGCAGAGGACGCGCGCCTCGCCTTGTCGCGGATGATGACGCCTCCGGAAGGAGGTGCGGGCGCGGCCGAGCGCATGCTAGTGACGACTGACAATGATCCGGTGCGCGAGCTTCCGGGCGCCGCGGTCCTTTCCGGCGCCCTGTGCAGAGCCGGTGCCGCCGGCGCTATGCACGCCGCCTGTGGGAAGTACAACGAGTCGCGTGGCCTATCGCTGCGGATGCGCTGGTGGAAGTCGTACTGGCGAACCGTGGTGTCGACGTCGCGGCCGTACCACCAGGCACGGCGGTGTTGAAGCGGCCACGCGAGCGAGGTCGGCCGCCCACGCAAGCTCGACGGCGCGCTCATCTTCGAAACGTCACTGCCAGGCCGGGCTGTCGACCGCGTTGTCCAGCAAGTTCCTCTCCGCTGGCGTCATTAGGATCCGTCGTTCCCTCGCGAGGGCTCGCGTCTGCGGTCCTGCCGGTGGCGACGGCGGCACGGCGAAGCCGGCGTGGGAGACGTGTCAGCCGTGCGGCAGTTTGTACTGTACTAACACGGGGACACGGTGCCGGTACAGTACATCGGCCTCGTCGAGGCTGAGCTGCAACGAGCGGAGCACGCCGCCGCTGCCGCCTGCCTCGTCGTTGTGCGCCATCATCGGTGGGTGCGTGGGAGGTTTGTGCGGTGGTTGGATGGCGACATCTAGGGTTGGAAGGCGGAGAACAAAGAGAAGTGCGCGTCGGTGGGGTTTTAAGGGAGGTGGCGGATGCGCATTGAAGGCGAGTGGGTAAGGTAGGTGGACGCCGCGTGGCCAGTCGCCGCCCTCGTCGCCACTTGGGTTTCTGTGCGGGAGGCCATTAACACCGACGACCAACCTCCCCGCGTCGTTTTCGATGCGAACCGCCGCATCCTCTCGCTGACAAGGCGCCCCACCCGCGAAAACCGTCGTGCCGCGAGGCGCCAACGCGCCCAATTCGCGCTCTTCGCCAAGGCGCCGGCACGGGATTACCAGCGTTTCTATTGGGCTTGAAAACTAGCCAGCGCTGTTTGGGACGCATCGGTGTAAGTCCATTTCTGGCCCACAAAATGCAATCGGACCGCTATTATGACCGTTCGATGGAGATGCTCTTATATTAGAAAAAAAGACAAATCGTAATCATCCGCCATATTCTGCTGATGCCGCCCAAACGGGTGAACATGGTGTCATAGTAGACTCCAAGTTTCACCCGTGCCCTCCAAACCCCCACCGGCTGTGGTTGCCGTTCTGGATTGCTCCATCTGGCTAGACGGCAAACTCAGTTCGCAAAAGAAGTACGGAGTACTCATAAAAAAACGTCACATATTACCTCCGTTCCATATTAATTGTCATAAATTTGTCTATCTAGCATGTATCTACACGAGTGAGCATTTGGTGTACATGAGCACCAGTGCTCTCAGTTTTTTAAATATTAAAAGAATTATGTATCTATGTTTCAAAAATTTATCACATTTATTCCATGAATACACATATATGTTCCGAATACTCGTGAGAAGTTTCGCTAGAAGTTGCATTGTATTTTGAGCTACAGAAAAAAAAACAAAATTGTGGGTATGTATAGGGACGTATATTTGTCAGAAATTTGTCTTTTTTGTATAGCTCAAAATATAATATATTTTTCTCCAATTTTTTTACTGTATCTTCGGAATATTTATATGTATGTAGGTATTTAATTTCATTTTTTTAAATTTAAATAATATGATTTTATAGCATCAGGAGCACTAGTGCTCATGTGCTAAAGACACTTTTCGGTAAGGAAAATGATTGTGTTCCCCCGGGGGACGGAACGTTTGCATCCTCCGCCTTCGCAGCGCGCCGCGTGTCCACTGGGGCCAGCGCTTTTCTTATCCTCACGCGTGAACCTTCCTCCTCCACTCGTTCTTGTTCCAGGGAGTCAATTATTTTTTCTCTCTCCAACTCTCTGCCCGCACTACCAAGCCGCCGCCGCTGCACGCATCGACCACGGTTGGCCGCCGCGACCGGCGCCGCCGTCCTCGCCCGCGCGGACGGCCCCAACCTTTCGCGCGCCACTGGCCCGTAGTCGAGCGCCGCCGCCGCTGCTAGATGGCCGCCGCCGCCTGCAGCGATCCATGGTCGGCCACCGCGACCGGCCGCCGCCTCTCTCGCCCGCGCGGACGGCCCCCAAACTTTCGCGCGCCACCCGCCAAGCGGGCGATCTTCTTCACCACGGCTGATGCGCCACCTTCTTCCCCATGGATGAGGGAGGCCTTCTTCCCCCAGCCGCCGCCTCACCCTCCAACCACCGCCCCTATTTCTTCCAGATGGGTCGCAGCATCGGGCACCAGGAGTCGATTCCGCGTCGACGGAAGATCCCCGCGCCTCCTAGGGCCACCATGGCGGACCAGAGATTTTGGTGTAGCTACAGGCGGATTCCAACTTTGCTACCTTTAGGTCTCTGGCGTTGCAACCGACGGAGGCTATCTTTGCTACCTTAGATCTTTGGTGTTGCTACCGGCGGAGGGTGGCTTTCTTACATGCTTTGCTATCTTAGACGTTAGGCGTTGCCTGCCGACAAACAAAGTTGCTGCAACTTCGATGGTGCTGCTATTGGTCAGCAGCTAGGTCTCCGACGGTGTCCTCATTCTATAGTTTTGCAACATATGAATAACTTTTTTGCTACTTTTTTGCGTGTGGTTTTGCTACTTTTGTATAATATGTTTGCTACGTAGCTTTTGGTGAGGTCTCCAGTGAGTTCTCGGGCTAGTTTCGTGCCAATGTCTCCGACGATATTTTATTTTGCTACAAATAGCACAATTTTTTGCTACACGCTCTCCGGCGAGGTCTCCGGCGAGTCTCCGGTGGTCTCTCCGGCGAGCTCAGCCTATTTCTTTTATTTCATGGGTGAACCGTTTTTTGCTACATGCAGTTGCTGCCGGGGTGTTTATTTTGCTGCCGGAGGTATTTTTTTGCTACATACAAATCTGACCGTACATGATGTCGATCCGACGGCTGGGGACCGGGGGCTGGGGAATCAAATCCCCCGGGGACGCCCAGCACTGTCCTTTCGGTAACTACACATGTCTAAAAATAAGCGTATACAGACAAATCTGTGACAGTTAATATGGGAACGGAGAAAGTAATTATTCAGTGTCTTTAGACAAAAATAGGCGTAGTATGCCAACCTCCATGGCCGACACAATCTAGCACGCGCTCCAGTCTGCTGCACTACTGCAGCAGATAACTGAACGTTGCGATGCGGCGAGCAGAATTGCATGCAAGTTTAAGCGAGCGGCACGGTCAAAGCCGCCCCGCGCGCTTGGGAGGGGATAAGCAAGCAGAGTGAAGTGGAATCGCTTGTTGGATTGGTGTACCTACCTTGAAGGAGAGGGAGTGGGGCGCGAAGGCGAGCGCGTCGCCGTCGGCCTCGGAGAAGCAGCGGAGGAAGGGGAAGGAGGAGGCGGCGGCGACGAGGTTGTGCGCGTGCGCGTCCACCGCCGCCGTCTCCTCCACCGCGCGCCGCAGCGCCGCGTACTTGGCCTCCATGCGATCTCCTCGATCGGCCGGGGGCGGTGCCTTGTTAGCTAGACTGTGCGAGCCTGAGAGGTTCCTCCGGGGGTGTGAAATGGAACTCGGGTGGCGAGGCAGCGGCAGCGGCAGGGGTTCGTTTTTATGCAGGAGGAAGAAGACGCTGCACGCCGCGCACCGCGCACCGCGCACGGCACTGTCTACCCAACAGTCAGCTCTGCTGCTCTGCTCGGCGGCTGTTACTGTATTTTGTGTTGACTGTTTGAGTTAAACGCGAGAAAGATACGACGATCTAGATCAATGTATGTACAGTAGTAGACCAATCTGCATGAATGTACGCGTTGAACCGAGGAACAGTATCGATGCTGAGGCTGGTGCCAACGCGGGCTGGAGGCGGGGCGGTACCGCCCACGTCGGGGCGAGAGGGAGGCGAGAGGCGGGCGAGACGCTAGCGGCGGGCGGTGGATCCACCGCCCGGCGGTAGGGGGCGGTACCGCCCACCTATAGCCCGCGTTGAAGGCGAGAGCGGAACGAGAGGAAGACGATAGCGGTGCTAGTGGGGGCGGTAGGGAGGCGGTAGGGAGGAGAGAGAAGTGAGAGCTGACACTATAGCCCGTGCACTGGCATCGTGAGGTGAGAGTGAGGTGAGAGTGAAAATAAAAGCTGACGTGACGGGTGAGAGTGGGGTGATGCATTGCACCAGCCTCATGAGCAGCTCCGTCGGCACCAGCCCATGCAGCTCGGTCTGCTCGACTGATGAACCGGCCCAATCGACGGATCTGTGCATGCATAGTGACGAGTGCGGTAGATGTGACGATGAAACGGGAGCAAGCCCGTCCTGTCTGCCTCACTGTGTGTGTGGTTTTGGGTGAGCCGGGGGTTTGGTGGGCCGTAGACGTATCAATCCTCTATTCAAACATTGCTGACCCCCGACCAAGTTAATTTACCCACATTTTCATACCCCTACCTAAACCCGTCTAGTCTAGATTTAAAGAGCCTGCGGCAACTAATTTAAATTAGAGGGAAGTACAAACCTTTATTGAACATGATTTTCCTAATATTTAACGACTAAAAGCTAGCAACGTAAAGTACAATTCTAACTAGGCATTTTAATGCCATGGCATGGCATTAAATAAATAAAGATAGTGCATACTTGTCGTAACTAAATCCCTCTATTTTTATTTACTTTGCATTTTAGTTTTAGTAAAATTCAAACTTTGCAGCATTTTTTTTAAATTATTTTTAAAATATGTTATATTTTGGGAGATAGAAAAGACAAATTTCTGACAGAAATACACGTATATAACTCCTATATGTTGTTAGAATTTCTTTTTCTTCTGCAGCTCAATTTTTTTTTGAGTTTTCTACCGATACTTCTTGCGGATATATGGACCATGTATATACATTCCAAAATAAATTTTAGATTCTTTTAAAACTTAAAATTACAAATTTCAAAATTTTCTGAAAAGGACACACTGGTGCCCAGGTGCACCAAAGTCGCTTCCCAAATACATATGCTATGAAAATATACTTTATAACGGTTCTAATAAGATAGATTTCATATTGTAGATGTTCATAATTTTTCGTAAATATTTAATAATTTATTTTACAAAATTTGACTTTGACTAAACCTAGAACTTGTGAAGTAATTGTAAATGGAGGAAGCATGTACCATAACATAACACTTTTTAAGATAAAAAAGTCTACAAGCTAAATAATACAATTATTATCTATAAAATAACCTACATGTTATTATGCATGACATGACTCTATGTTACTCTCCACCGTGACTAACCATAGAACCAACGGTTTGTATCGCGATCCTGTGCCCTTTAAGTTACAAATGAGGTTGTAATTAAGACTTTTTCTAATGGTAAGTCTAGTTGCAACTAAGTTTTTTCAAGTTGTTGGATTGTAGCTCAAGCCGTTGGAGGGTTCAGATGTCCCGTGGATCATGTTTTTGATGCCGCATCAGCAGAAGGTCTTGCATTACTGAGGGGTTTAGAATTCCTGGAACAGATTGGAGTGTCAAATGTCATTGTCAAATCTGATTCCTTGAGTTTGATCCAAGCTTGCAATTCATTGATCAAAGTTTGGAGTCCTTTCTTGCTATCCTAGCTAAATGCTTCATGAAGGCTTACTCCTTTAGTTCTATTAGCTTTGTTCATTGTCTGAGAGAGGAAAATCAAGTAGCTCACCACATAGCAAAGTTTTGTTTCGAGTCTAAATAAGTTGTTAGATGGAATGTATTCTCCTGAATTTATAATGCCTTTTGTAATCAATGTTGTAACTTTGTTGGCTCATGAATAAAATTAGCCGGATGGCTCCCCCCCCCCAAGAAAAAGTTATTCATACAGTATAATAAAAAGTCTAATAGTTTCTTTGTTGACTGAGAGCCGACCACCTCAAAGAATAATGCTTCGATTTTGCTAATTTTAAGCCGACTGGGAATTAAGTTAGAGCTAAATCAGGTACTCACCTTTAGTTGCAACTGGGGTGATTAAGAATAGTGTTCACGCATTACGAAAACATGAAATGACATCACTTGACTTAAACTTAAGTAATTCTGAGTTGAAAAGAACTAGCCACACACTAAAAAATGTGAAAAAAAAGAGGAAACAAACATGTAACGCAAAAAAGGTTGTTTCAGTAGTAAGCAAACCAAAGTTCTCTATAAAAAACCTCTTATCAAAATTAATAATTGTTATAAACACGACAAGCAAATAACGAATAACAATAAGGAAAACACAACAAAGATACATGATTTTAACGTGGAAAGCCCATCCAACACAGAGGGGAAAAAACCACGGGCGCTAGCCAACAAAATTTCACTATATCGGGGAGTGTTTACAAACACCGTCACTACAAGAAAAATTCTGATCTACAACGTCAAATTTTTGTCAGGTATAGGCCCTTTTTCGTCACCTATAGGTCTAACCCGACGATATGAGTTATGTGGTGCATACTGCGTCAGGTAAGGGCCTACCACCGATTTTTCGGTGCGTCGCGTTTGGGCGCCCTTTGGCCACGGAAAATTGGACCGTTTAATGAGACAAGGAAGAAATGGGATGCCGCCAAAATAAATCCATTTATGGATTAAAGCAAGCATCCACACCGTGGTATCTAAAGTTTAATGAGACAATTAAGAGATTTGGATTTAAAGAAAATATTGAGAACAACTGCGTTTATGCAAAGTTTAAAAGTGGGAAATATATTTTCCTAATCTTGTATGTGGATGATATTCTGCTTGCCAGTAGTGATGTTAGTCTACTGCAAGAAACAAAGAAGTTCTTATCCTCAAATTTTGATATGAAAGATCTTGGTGAAGCGTCATATGTTTTGGGCATAGAAATTCACCGAGATAAGAAAAATGGAGTATTAGGACTATCGCAAAAGGCTTATTTAGAAAAGATTCTAACTAAGTATAATATGCATAAGAGCAATGCCACACCTATCCCTATAGTCAAGGGTGACTTTTTTGGGAAATTTCGAAGTCCCCAGAATCAATACGAGCTCGATCAAATAAAAGCGGTTTCATATGCTTCGGCCATTGGAAGCCTACAGTATGCACAAGTGTACACTCTCCCTGACTTAGCTTTTATCACCGGAGTACTCGGTAGATATCAAGAAAATCCAGGTTTTGAACACATGAAAATGGTAAAGAAGGCATTGCGTTATGTGAAAGGCACAAAGAACTACATGCTAACATACACAAGATATGATTCCCTAGAAATAAGAGGGTATTCAGATGCATATTTTGCGGGAGATAAAGACAATAGAAAATCCACATCTGGATATGTATTCACTCTCACAGGATGAGATATTTTGTGGAGAAGCTCCAAACAGACAAGTTATGAAGCCACAGGACAGGCATCATGGTTAAGAAATTTATACCCGACTTCAAAGTGGTAGATTGTATTGACAAACCTGCGACAATCAACCTGCAGTATTTTATGCTCACAACAACAAGTCGAGTAATGCTCGAAACCGATTGATGGTTTAGCGCCCGGATCATGGTTTGCGAATGATGTACATAGAACAGAATGATGATGCTCGTTTGTTTACCACTGAAATGACGCCAGCGCCGCTAACGGGGTTGTTGATAACATGTTCGACGGCGGAGCAGAACTTGCTTGTCTCTTGTTTGATGTAGTTCCATCTATTTCTGATGGACTCTTCCGTGCGTTCGGTGCGCATCTCATAGGGCGCGTGAAGCTTTCTCTCATTGTACTCATGCATCACCTTGACCTAGTACACCTTTCCCTTTTGCTAGGCGCTATTAATACAGTCATGGCTAGTCTCCAACCACGCGTCGCACAAACACTTGTCCTCGTCGTCGTTGAATCCTTGTGTCATGTGGCTCTCCCCCTTCTTCTTGCTAGCATCGTCCATGGTGAGGACATGCCCTGTTGGCGCGTCCTCATTGTCATCGACGCACACGGTTGTTGCATGCATGGGCTGGGTGTAGAACAGCCGTGCGGCATCGATGTCCTCCGCATCTTGCGTCGGTGCCCACTCATCATGCGGCCATGTCCCAAACCTGGCGTCGCCAACGAAGCCGCGCCGTAGATCATGGCCTCGATGTCGCTGTTATTCCGTCCCTTCCAATAGTCCTATGAATCACCGGACATCAGACGCATGACACACGGCAGTCCCACACAGTGAGCGAGCTTACGTACCGGGACGCCCATCGTCAGGGCAGATGGTGCCATTTCCTCAAACAGGCTGCAGGGCACCAGCATGCTCTCCTCCGGCACCTGACGCGTCTTGTGTGTCGCGCCCGGGCACGAGTCACCGCTTATTGGCGTCCGGTTGATGTTGGGAACGGCACCCCGTTGAACTGCACCGGCGCCACGCCGGAGGCGAACCGTGACGCCGTGTGGACCTGCAAGGGAGCGGGCGTTCCAAGACGCAGCTGGGAACTTACCGACTGTTTGAGATATACCTAAGAGGCAATAATAAAAGTGTTTATTGTTATATCTTAGTGTTCATGATAAATGTTTACGTCCCATGCTATAATTGTATTAACCGGAAACAGTAATACTTGTGTGTTTTGTAAACATAAAAGAGTCACTAGTAAGCCTCTTGTTAAACTAGCTTGTTGATTAATAGATGATCATGGTTTCCTGATCCTGAACATTGGATGTTACTAATAACAAGATCATATCATTAGGTGAATGATGTGATGGACATACACCCATAGTAAGCGTAGCATATGATCAAGTCATTAAGTTCATTTTGTTTCAAGCTTAAGATACATAGTAACATAATCCTTCGACCATGAGATCATGTTAATCACCTACACCGGATGGATACTTTGATGACATCGAACACTACTTCGTAAATGGGTAGTTATAAAGGTGGCATTAAGTGTTTGGAAAGTATAGGTTGAAGCACGCGGATCAATAGTGGGATTTTTCCATCCAAATAATGGCTCTGGGTCCTCTCGTTGGAATGTCATCCAACTATCTTGCAAGCGTGTGATCGACTCACAAGGGATGACATATCACGGTACGAGTAAAGAGTACGTATCGATAACAAGGTTGAACTAGGTATAGAGATACCAATGATCAAACTTCGGATAAGTAAAATATCACACGACAAATGGAATCGGTATCGTATGTAAATGGTTCTTTCGATCACGAAGTCATCATTGAATATGCGGGAGCTATTATGGATCTCCAGGTCCCGTTATTAGTTGTTGATCATAGAAGAGTCTCGATCATGTCTGCATAGTTCACGAACCGTAGGGTGACACACTTAAGGTTCGATGTCGTTTTAAGTAGATATGGAATATGGAATGGAGTTCGAATATTGTTGTAAGGGTATATTGCCCCTATGTGTGGTTTTGGTAATTAATGACAATCCCTATGGACTAATGTTTTCATTGAGTTTATATGAAGGAATATTCCATAGGTACTACTTGTGTTCCATGTGTTGGACTCAAGTATGTATGCCATGAAGATAAAGATATATCTTGTGTATTGGCATCAAGATCATCGATTTGAAGATATATATGTGATATGATAAAGAAGAAGAAATGAAGATGGAGTTCTTATGTGGAACTCAATATTAGCCATACTCTAGCTTATGTGATAAGAAATGAATGATCAAGATCTTGAGTGCTTCATTCCAAGTGAAGAATTCAAGTTATGGCTCTAAGACGGTGTCATGATAGTCTCATAAGTTGAGCTATGATTGACTAAGATTTAGAGCATGCAAACAAATGAAGAATTATCTATACACCTCAAGATAGTATGATAGAGCATGAGAAGATACAAGGTTGACCAATACAAAGAGTGAAGAATAGATTCAAGTTTGGTCAACACATGAAGCATATGAAGAATGTGCCACGAGAAGTCATGTGGTATGGTAAGCCGTGTCAATCATGATTTGTGAACTAACCCATCATATATGTTCCCTTGTGTTGTCTATGTGGGTTAGGTATGTTTCCATGGGCATGCATCAAAAGTGAGATCTCATATAGTCCATGAGAGGATGACGTCAAGTGGTGATCGTCATCAAGGTTGAGTTGGGAAAGTTCAAGTTGAGCATCTCAAGAGGATCATATGCTTGAAGCTTACCGTCCATTTGGTGATAATGGACATGTGAAGATGTGCATCAATGGAGCTTCCCATCATGGTGTATGGGGGAGCATTTGTGAGTCTTCACGAAGCAACAATGATCAAGTGAGGCATTCCGGCTTGAGTGGAGCTTGAAGAGTTATCATCAAGATCAAGCGGGATGCGCAAGGCAAAGGTATGGCCTTGATAGGTTTTCCTTTTACCGGTCTCAAGGTGGTTGATGGGAGACCGGATTATAGGATAGATAGCCGCACTATCAAGAGGGGCTTTCGGTTGGGTAACTTGATCACATCGTCTTAGGGAGATCAATCCTTTGCATACTTTGCATATCCCTATTGCTTCTTGGTGTTTCTCTGTGAGAGGTTCTTGAGCTTGTTGCTAGCTTTACAACAAGGCCAAGTTCATCAAAAACGGAATCCGCATGCATCTTCTTTTTCGTTTTCGAGTTTGGACGTCTTCACCGTTTCTTGACGGTGGGAGACTCCCTCTCTAAAAACATCTAAAAATATCCTGTGAGGAGTCTCCATATTTCCAACAAAATTGGTGTCATGTCAATCGGGGTTCGGACACAAAAGTTATCACAGTTTCTATATAACATGTTTTCCTGTTGGCCCGGTTTCTCGCCCGGCGTGACCGGCCGTCCCACCGGATGGCCCGGTTCCAACCGGCACCTGGACTGGTGCCAACCGGGGCCATGTACTGTAAGACACAGAAGTGTCCCGATCATGGCCCGGTCATAGGCCCGGTTTGGACCGGCCGGGTTCGGCCAGTGGCCCGGTCTGACCGGCACCTGGACCGGACGGCCCGGCCCCATGCCCGGTTGACCAGTCTCCCCGACTGTGCTGAGCTGAAACTCACCCAACGGTTATATTTTTTCCTAGATTATAAATAGGCCTTCTTCCACCTTGGTCTAGATAAGTTCTTCCACTCTCTCTTCTCCATTATTGACTTTGAAGAACTTGCCCTATCTCTTGATTCCCCCCATGATTCTTGCTCATTCTTGAGGGATCTAAGAGAGGAGATCTAGATCTACAATCCCGACCGATCCATTTCTCCTCTAAGTGAGGGGAACCCTTTGGATCTAGATCTTGAAGTCATTTGTTGATTTCCTCTTTGTTCTTCCTCTCTAATCTCATCCTAGCATTTGTTGCTTTGGTGGGATTTGAGTGTGAAGGAACACCTCTAGTGTTCTTGCTTTGAATCATTGCATAGTGTTGAGCTCTGCACCACGATTAGTTCGAGTGAGAGACCGTGAGCTTGTTACTCTTGGAGGGAGACCTCCTAGTTGGCTTGGTGGTTGGTGCTCCGGTGATCTCTTCAAGGAAGATTGTGAAGAGGCCAGGGCTTCTCCTTCATGGAGCTTGTGAAGTGGTTTTGGAGCTTGCCATCTCCGGAGTGGAGGAAAAGCTAACCATCAGGAAAGGGCCATTATCCTTCGTGGGTTTGGCTCGGAGAATATGGTGAGCCTTCGTGGCGTTGGGGAATCCTTCGTGGGACCTCCACCCCTCCAAACGTGACGTATCTTCTTGCAAAGGAAGGGAACACGGGAATACATCCTCGTCTCCGCGTGCCTCGGTTATTTCTATACCCGAGCTTACTTTCCTTGTGATAGCCATCGTGCTTGAAGTACATATATCTTGCTATCACTTATGCTACATATATCTTGTGCCTATCTTGCTTAGCTCTAGTTGTTACTGTTGCACTTAGTTGAGCTTAGCATATTTAGGGTTTGTGCTTGTAAACTAAACGTTAGTTTAATTCCGCATTCTTAAAGCCAAATCAAGAGTTTTTAAAACGCATATTCACCCCCCTCTAGGCGACATCTCGTCCTTTCAATTGTTCAGAGTCTTGGATGGGATCCAGGACATCACGAGGAGTTCCAAAATGGTCCGGAGAATAAGATTCACATACAGGAAGTCACATCCCAAGTTTGGGAATGGTCCGGTGCATTTATGGAAGGTTCTAGAAGATTCTAGAATCATCTGGAATAAATCACTGTGGCAGGTAGAGTCATGGAGGGACTCCACCAGCCCTAGCCAACCGACCAAGTGGGAAGGTGGAGTCCATGGTGGACTCCACCTAGTTGGCCGGCCAAACAAGAAGGAAAGGGAGAAATCTCTTTCCATCCATGTTTCCAATTTTGGTAAGTTTGGGAGTTTGAGTCCAAAGAGGTTTTGGGGGAACCCTAGGTTTTCAACCAATATATAGAGGAGGAGAGGGGAGTGGCTGGCCATATCAAAGCCAGATGCACCACCAAGGGGCTCCTAGGCGAGTGCCCCAAGTGCCCCCCTCTCCCAAACCCTAGCTACTCCCTCACCCCTCTTTCTCCCGCAGAGCTTACGGTGAAGGCCTGCCGGAGATCTCCACCACCACCGTCACCATGCCGTCGTGCTGGCGGGATTCTGAGGAGGATCTACTACATCCGCTGCCCGCTGGAACGGGGAGAAGGACGTCCTCATCGACACCGTACGTGTGACTGAGTGCGGAGGTGCTCCCAGATTATCGCACCGTCGAGATCTTGTACGCGCTTTTGAAAGCGGCAAATGATCGACTACATCAACCACGAGATTTATCTCGTTAACGCTTAGTGATGAGGACATCCCTACCTCACTACCACCTCCGTCATTACCAACTGAAGATGAACCTGCTGTGAAGCTCAAGTCCAATGAAGTCAGGATTGGACCAATGACACGCGCTCGTGCGAAGCTACTAAAATAACAGGTGAACTTGTTCCTAAACGATACCTTGATGATGAGAACTTTATACTACCTAAGTCCTATTACTTATGTATCATCAGGTATGAAGAGGAGACAAGCATCGCACGAGGAGGAGAGAAGCAGCTGGACGTGAAGATGGACGTGGAGCTGGACAAGGAGCTGGACATGAAGATATCTCATGGACGCGCGAGGGAGGAGCGGGAGGCATGCGCGAGAGGAGAAGAAGAAGTCCAGGCCGGCCCAGCACCCGGTCAGACCGACCGCCACGCCGGCGCGCCCGGTCCCCAGCCCGGTCCAACCGGGCGGCAGACCGGATCCGCCCCGGCGCCGACCGGATGCTCTGCTGACTGCGACCGGGCGGGTTACTGCGCCACAATTCCCGCGCCCGGTCCTTGGCCCGGTTTGAACCGGCCTGCCCGGTCCCAGGCCCGGTCGACCGGCCCCCAGACCGGCCGTGTCCGAGTCTGTCTCGACCAGATCTATTCTGGGTCGATTATTCTCGTAGTTTTTCGACCAGAAGTCATCCTGGACGCCTATATAAGTCCATAGGACGCCCCTCTAGCTGCTTTAGACCACGTTTAAGATAAACCCTAGTTCTTAGTTGTTTTCTCTGCAAAACTATTGAATTCCCTACACCATATTGCTTGATATTGTGTAGATCCTGATAAAGTCTTGTATGATCTGATGTTCCATTGGGAATTAGACGGTTGCAACTTACCGCTTCGTGGTCGGCGGCTACGTGCGCAAGTGTGTGGAGTTGCGAATATCTTGCAGGGTTGAGAGCTGTTGCATTGGCGACAGGGACCAATCGAGAGATCTCGTTGCGTCATACAAGTTACCATCCACTACATCGTCGTGTTCCTTCGCTACTATCACCCCGTGATCATCATCACCATCGTTGCTTACTGAGAAGATCGGGCCACCCCATATCATCTTGGTATCAGATTCTCGGGTTTCCCTCGGTAAGCCATCCACAATCCACCCCATAGTTGAGTTGTGAGTGTTCCTATCCAGAAAAAGCCAAAAAAAAATAGGGTTAGGGTTTGCCATAGCTTTATATTGCACTAATTTCGAGTTTTAGTTGCTTTTCGTAGTTGTTTTTGCGTCTCTTTTTCTTGCATCTAGTATTGTTAGGGTTTGAGTCTCTATTATTATCTAGTTTTCAGTTTTGTTACTCTGAGTCCACATAGCGTACAGTGTGCTTGTTCCCAACCATAGACACAGCCTATCGATATAAAGTGACTAGGAACTTTCCCAGAAGAGACTAGTTTTACCGCTCGACAGGCTGCTCGTTAGGGTTTTGGTGCTTTGCATATTTTGTTGGCCGTGTTATCAAGGAGTTGTGTCATAAAATAAAAAATAAAAAATAAAGAGGAAATAGAAAAGAAGCAAAAAGAGCTACATAGTTGCGTTACAAAAGAAAAATCCAAAAAGAAAAGTGAAGTGCTAGTAGAATCAAGTGAAGGCCGAAGTTTACTTTACTGCACCCGTAGTTGAGCAATCTTGTGCATGTTTCTTTGAGCTTTGCTAGTGTCTCTCCAGTGCATTGCAACTTTTCCTCCATATAGTTTCATTGCCTCATTTATCGCCTTGTGTGAGTATCATTGGTTGTCTACGGTCAGCGCTAGAGCTTGTTATTGGTGCAAATAGGTAGCCTACCTACAGCCCCACAAATACCCTGCTTTGTCGTGTGATTTGTTCTTATACCCTTGATATTCGCTTCGCTACATCCGTGCACTAGTTGTTACTACAAGTGGTAAGCAACACTAATTTACTTTGGAATGGTAAGATTTCCTTTTCTTATCAGTTTTGAGTGAGTTGTGAGAGTACTACCATATATTTTTGATTTAGTGCACTAACCTACTAATCATGTCTGCTAGTGATCATAAGCTTGTTAACCAGGAAAACAAGGATTCTGCAGATATCATCACATGGAGGGAGTTTGAGGCTCTTCGTAATGAGATGCGACGTGAATTCCGCGCTCAGGACGATGTGCTTAATGGAAAGGTTGAAGAGATCAACCAAAAGCTGGATGCTACTAATGCGACCGTCACCACAATGGCTGATCAACAGTGACAGATATACAGCGCAATCTTGCAGATATGCGCCTAGCTATTGAGAATTTGACTGCACAACAACAACAAGACGATGACGAAGATCCTGAGCTTCAAGATGACACACACAATGCTTGTGGTGCGTGATGGCGTGTATTTCACACGTTCGTTGGGCAACCCCAAGAGGAAGGTATGATGCGCACAGCAGCAAATTTTCCCTCAGAAAGAAACCAAGGTTTATCGAACCAGGAGGAGCCAAGAAGCACGTTGAAGGTTGATGGCGGCGGGATGTAGTGCGGCGCAACACCGGAGATTCCGGCGCCAACGTGGAACCTGCACAACACAACCAAAGTACTTTGCCCCAACGAAACAAGTGAGGTTGTCAATCTCACCGGCTTGTCTGTAACAAAGGATTAACCGAATTGTGTGGAAGATGATTGTTTGCAAGAAAACAAGTAAAACAAGTATTGCAAGCAGATTTGTATTTCAAGTATTAAAGAATGGACCGGGGTCCACAGCTCACTAGAGGTGTCTCTCCCATAAGATAAAAGCATGTTGGGTGAACAAATTACGGTCGGGCAATTGACAAATAGAGAGGGCATAACAATGCACATACATGGCATGATAAGTATAGTGAGATTTAATTGGGCATTACGAAAAAGTACATAGACCGCCATCCAACTGCATCTATGCCTAAAAAGTCCACCTTCAGGTTATCGTCCGAACCCCTTCCTGTATTAAGTTGCAAAGCAACAGACAATTGCATTAAGTATGGTGCGTAATGTAATCAACAACTACATCCTCGGACATAGCGCCAATGTTTTATCCCTAGTGGCAACAAGACAAAGAC
Source organism: Lolium rigidum (assembly GCF_022539505.1). Classification (NCBI taxonomy): domain Eukaryota; kingdom Viridiplantae; phylum Streptophyta; class Magnoliopsida; order Poales; family Poaceae; genus Lolium; species Lolium rigidum. Next base: position 347,470,970 of record NC_061513.1, on the reverse strand, counting down.
AACCTTAGAAATTTCTCATCACTCGTCCCGTGTGTCAATGCGAGCATGAACCCACTATCGAGCATAAATACTCCCTCTTGGAGTTAAAAGCAAAAACTTGGCCAGAGCCTCTACTAGTAACGGAGAGCATGCAAGATCATAAACAACACATATGTAATAACTTGATAATTAACATAACATGGTATTCTCTATCCATCGGATCCCGACAAACACAACATAGAGTATTACGTATAGATGATCTTGATCATGTTAGGCATCTCACAAGATCCAACAATGAAGCACAATGAGGAGAAGACAACCATCTAGCTACTGCTATGGACCCATAGTCCAGGGGTGAACTACTCACTCATCACTCCGGAGGCGACCATGGCGGTGTAGAGTCCTCCGGGAGATGAATCCCCTCTCCGGCAGGGTGCCGGAGGAGATCTCCGTGAATCCCCCGAGATGGGATCGGCGGCGGCGGCGTCTCGCAAGGTTTTCCGTATCGTGGTTTTTCGCATCGGGGGTTTCGCGACGGAGGCTTTAAGTAGGCGGAAGGGCGCGAGTCGGGGGCCGACGAGGGCCCACACCACGGGCGGCGCGGCCCCCTTGGCCGCGCCGCCATGTGGTTTGGCCACCTCGTGGCCCCACTTCGTATGCTCTTCGGTCTTCTCGGAAGGTTCGTGGCAAAATAGGCCCCGGGTCTTCGTTTCGTCCAATTCCGAGAATATTTCGTTACTAGGATTTCGAAACCAAAAACAGCAGAAAACGAGAACCGGCACTTCGGCATCTTTTTAATAGGTTAGTTCCGTGAAAATGCACGAATATGACATAAAGTGTGCATAAAACATGTAGGTATCATCAATAATATGGCATAGAACATAAGAAATTATCGATACGTCGGAGACGTATCAAGCATCCCCAAGCTTAGTTCTCGCTCGTCCCGAGCGGGTAAAACGATAACAAAGATAATTTCTGAAGTGACATGCCATCATAACCTTGATCATACTATTTGTAAACATATGTAGTGAATGCAGCGATCAAAACAATGGTAATGACATGAGTAAACAAGTGAATCATAAAGCAAAGACTTTTCATGAATAGTACTTCAAGACAAGTATTAATAAGTCTTGCATAAGAGTTAACTCATAAAGCAATAAATCAAAGTAAAGGTATTGAAGCAACACAAAGGAAGATTAAGTTTCAGCGGTTGCTTTCAACTTGTAACATGTATATCTCATGGATAATTGTCAACATAGAGTAATATAACAAGTACAATATGCAAGTATGTAGGAATCAATGCACAGTTCACACAAGTGTTTGCTTCTTGAGGTGGAGAGAGATAGGTGAACTGACTCAACATAAAAGTAAAGAGAATGGTCCTTCAAAGAGGAAAGCATCGATTGCTATATTTGTGCTAGAGCTTTTATTTTGAAAACATGAAACAATTTTGTCAACGGTAGTAATAAAGCATATGAGTTATGTAAATTATATCTTACAAGTTGCAAGCCTCATGCATAGTATACTAATAGTGCCCGCACCTTGTCCTAATTAGCTTGGACTACCGGATCTTTGCAATGCACATGTTTTAACCAAGTGTCACAATGGGGTACCTCCATGCCGCCTGTACAAAGGTCTAAGGAGAAAGCTCGCATTTTGGATTTCTCGCTTTTGATTATTCTCAACTTAGACATCCATACCGGGACAACATGGACAACGAGATAATGGACTCCTCTTTAATGCATAAGCATGTGGCAACAATTATTATTCTCATATGAGATTGAGGATATATGTCCAAGACTGAAACTTCCACCATGAATCATGGCTTTAGTTAGCGGCCCAAAGTTCTTCTCTAACAATATGCATGCTTGATACGTCTCCAACGTATCCATAATTTCTGTTGTTCCATGCTTGTTTTATGACAATACTTACATGTTTTGCTTGCACTTTATGATGATTTAATGCATTTTCCGGAACTAACCTATTAACAAGATGCCACAGTGCCAGTTCCTGTTTTCTGTTGTTTTTGGTTCCAGAAAGGCTGTTCGGGCAATATTCTCGGAATTGGACGAAATCAACGCCAAACCTCCTATTTTCTCCGGAAGGCTCCAGAACACCGAAGAAGAGTCGGAGAGGGGCCAGGGGGCCACCACACCTCATGGCGGCGCGGGCCAGGCCTAGGCCGCGCCGGCCTAGGGTGTGGCGCCCCCAGGTGCCCCCCTGCGCCGCCTCTTCGCCTATAAAATCCCTTTCGACCTAAAAACACCGTAATAATTGACGAAACTCCAGAAAGACTCCAGGGGCGCCGCCACCGTCGCGAAACTCCAATTCGGGGACGGAACTCTGTCCCGGCACCCTGCCGGGACGGGGAAGTGCCCCCGGAAGCCATCTCCATCAACGCCATCGCCTCCATCATGCTCCGTGAGTAGTTCCCCCATGGACTACGGGTTCTAGCTGTAGCTATGTCGGTATACTCTCCTCCATGTACTTCAATACAATGATCTCATGAGCTGCCTTACATGATTGAGATCCATCTGATGTAATCGGTGTTGTGTTTGTTGGGATCCGATGGATGATACATTATGATTAGTCTATCTATAAAGTTTGTGAAGTTATTGTTGCTGCAATCTTGTTATTCTTAATGCTTGTCACTAGGGCCCGAGTGGCATGATCTTAGATTTAAGCTCTATACTTATTGCTTAGATTGTATCTACAAGTTGTATGCACATGTCACTGTCCGGAACCAATGGCCCCGAAGTGACGAAATCGGGACAACCGGAGGGGATGGTAGTGATGTGAGGATCACATGTTTTCACGGTGTGTTAATGCTTTGCTCCGGTGCTCTATTAAAAGGAGTACCTTAATATCCAAGTAGTTTCCCTTGAGGCCCGGCTGCCACCGGCTGGTAGGACAAAAGATGTTGTGCAAGTTTCTCATTGCGAGCACGTACGACTATATACGGAAAACATGCCTACATGATTAATAATCTTGATGTTCCGTCTTAATGCTTTGATTCCTATCAATTGCCCAACTGTAATTTGTTCACCCAACACTTGTCATTTATTGGAGAGTTACCACTAGTGTAGATAGCTGGGAACCCCGGTCCATCTTTCATCATCATATACTTGTTCTACATGTCAACTGTTTTCTGGTGCTATTGCTCTCATATCACTATTACTGCTGCTGTGTTACTATTACTATTGCTCTCATACCATCGCTACTTTCACATCACCCCCGTTGCTAGTGCTTTTCCAGGTGCAACTGAATTGACAACTCGGTTGTTAAGACTTATAAGTATTCTTTACCTCCCCTTGTGTCGAATCAATAAATTTGGGTTTTACTTCCCTCGAAGACTCGTTGCGATCCCCTATACTTGTGGGTCATCAAGACTATTTTCTCGGCGCCGTTGCCTGGGAGGCATAGCTCTACTCATAAGTTCACTCGGGGAGTACACTCCACCTCTCTCTCTATTTTATTTTATTTTGTCTTGCTTAGTTTACTTTTGTCTAGTTTATTTGTGCTTAGTTTATTTCTGTCTAGTATTATTTTGCTTAGTTTACTTTTTCTTAGTTTCTTTTTGTCTTGTTTTATTTTCCTCATATACCCAAAAATCCATAAAAATTTGAAAAATCGAAAAATTAAAAACTGCTATTATGGGAGAACCTACAACCTACTTGGAGCTTATAGAATGTTATAATAATTATAGAGAATCAAGAACTGGTAAAATAATGAGTGCTATGATAGAAAAATTAAATACAATTGCTAGAATCTTGCTTAGACGCCATGATATAAACTGTTGCTCTCAACAGGATACTAAACATCTTAAATTTCAATGTGGCTTTAGTGAGGAATTTTTTATTACGAACTATAATCGGAATTGCTATATTCATTATGGGTTCGAAGAGGTAGAACAATTTGTCTTATTTATGGGAGCCTCCGAGATAGAATCCTTCATGGTTGAGAATTATGAAACTTGTGCTATTTGTAAGGACCTTAAAGATTATGTCTCTACTATCCTTAATTCTTGCATAGAATGCTACAGTAGGAATCCTTATATCCTTGATTATAAAGAGAGACACATTAATGCACAAGAATGCACTCACAATTTGCGAGGAACCCGTGGAAGAAGAAACCGATGAACCCGAAAGCTCATTGGATGAAAAAGAGGAGGAAATTGATGAACCTGAATGCTCATTGGATGAAAAAGAAGAGGAGAGCGACGAACAAAAGGAGGAAGAATGGATTAGCTACCCATGCCAACCTTCTAATGAGAGTAACTCTTTATCTCTTACACTATTTGATTGTCCTCCATGCTTACCGGAAGAGGTTGAATGTTATGTTCCCGTGGATTCTCTTGAAATACTACCTATGAGTAAAACTTGTGAAAATAATTATGCTACTGTTATATATGATAATCCATGCTACTTTGATAAATCTTATGATAATGCTTTGTTTGTGCCTGATGTCGAAATGCATGGTACTAAAGAATTTTGTTTGGCAAATGTTTATGATAAAGCTCTAGATGATGGTCCTATGTTACTTGATACTATTAATTGTACTACTAATGAAAATGGGATTGGAGAGTTCTTCACTTATTCTATGAGTCCCATATCTATTGAGATTGATCAACTACCTTGTTATATTATTAATAAAAGTAAGTTTGAAAGTTTTAATTCCACTATTCTTGAACTTGATAAAAATTATATGTTTGTGGATCATGAAAAGTATGCTGCATGTGATAGCTATATTGTTGAGTTTGTTCATGAAGCTACTGAAAATTATTATGAGAGAGGAAAATATGGTTGTAGAAATTTGCATGGTACTAAAACACCTCTCTATGTGCTTAAAATTTTGAAGCTACACTTGTTTTATCTTCGTATGCTTGTCACTTTGATCTTCATGAATTTATTTGTGTACAAGATTCCTATGCATAGGAAACATGTTAGACTTAAATGTGTTTTGGATTTGCCTCTTGATGCTCTCTTTTGCTTCAAATACTATTTCTTGCGAGTGCATCATTTAAAACTCGTTGAGCCCATCTTAATGGCTATAAAGAAAAGAACTTCTTGGGAGATAACCCATGTGTTATTTTGCTACAGTACTTTGTTTTATATTTGTGTCTTGGAAGTTGTTTACTACTGTAGCAACCTCTCCTTATCTTAGTTTTGTGTTTTGTTGTGCCAAGTGAAGCCTCTAATCGAAGGTTGATACTAGATTTGGATTACTGCGCAGAAACAGATTTCTTTGCTGTCACGAATCTGGGTCTAATTCTCTGTAGGTAACTCAGAAAATTATGCCAATTTACGTGAGTAATCCTCAGATATGTACGCAACTTTCATTAGTTTTGAGTTTTCTGATTTGAGCAACGGAAGTATTTTATTAAAATTCGTCTTTACTGGCTGTTCTGTTTTGGCAGATTCTGTCTCTGTTTTTTGCATTGTCTCTTGTGGACTTTAAGCGAGCTTTTCTAGACGTAGAGAGCTGTAGCTAATGTTTTATTGAGTTCTTGCAATGTGCCACTACAGGACCAAGGTGGATTCAAATTTTTTGAGTACTAACCCCTCTAATGAAGTTTATGAGAAGTTTGGTGTGAAGGAAGTTTTCAAGGGTCAAGAGAGGAGGATGATATATGATCAAGAAGAGTGAAAAGTCTAAGCTTGGGGATGCCCCGTGGTTCATCCCTGCATATTTCAAGAAGACTCAAGCTGTCTAAGCTTGGGGATGCCCAAGGCATCCCCTTCTTCATCAACTTATCAGGTTCCTCCCCGAAACTATATTTTTATTCGGTCACATCATATGTGCTTTACTTGGAGCGTCCGTGTGTTTATTTTCGTTTTGTTTTGTTTGAATAAGATCGGATCCTAGCTATCCTTGTTTGGGAGAGAGACACGCTCCGCTTTTTCATATGAACACATGTGTTCTTCGTTTTACTTTTAATGTTCAATGATAAAAGTTGGAAGCTACAATACTTATTGGTTATTTGGTTGGGAAAAGAAAATGCCTCATATGTTGTGGATAATTTGACACTTGGCAATTGTTTTGAGCTCTCAAGTAGATCATAAGTTTTTGCATGTAGTTTAAACCTATTAGTGGAGAACTACCGTAAAGCTTGTTAAAATTGGTTTGCATAATTGATCTCTCTTAAGGTCTAGATATTTTCTCGGTAAAGTGTTTGAGCAACAAGGAAGACAGATGTAGAGTATTATAATGCCTGCGATATGTTCTTATGTAAGTTTTACTGTACCGGTTCATACTTGTGTTTGCTTCAAACAACCTTGCTAGCCTAAGCCTTGTATCGAGAGGGATTACTTCTCATGCATCCAAAATCCTTGAGCCAACCACTATGCCATTTGTGTCCACCATACCTACCTACTATGTGGTATTTCCCGCCATTCCAAAGTAAATTGCTTGAGTGCTACCTTTAAACAATTCAAAATGCTTCTCAATTTGTGTTAATGTTTTATAGCTCATGAGGAAGTATGTGGTGTTTATCTTTCATTCTTGTTGGGCAACTTTCACCAACGGACTAGTGGCTTCATCCGCTTATCCAATAATTTTGCAAAAAGAGCCGGCAATGGGATTCCCGAGTTCCAAATTAATTAACCTAAATAGACACTCCTCCATGGTATGTGATTGTTGGACGGCACCCGAAGGATTCGGTTAGCCATGGCTTGTGTAAGCAAAGGTTGGGAGGAGTGTCATCATAATAAAACTAAAATAAAAAGGCACTCCTTCATGGTATGAGATTGTTGGCGTGCACCCGAGGATTCGGTTAGCCATGGTTTGTGAAAGAAAGGTTGGAAGGAGTGCCACCCAAAAATAAAAATTCATGGGAGCCGCTCTTGGAAGTCCGGTTGGCGAGGTAGTTAGTGTACCCATTATCATTCGTTGACAACAACAAACACCTCTCAAAATTTTACTTTTTATGCTCTCTTTATGTTTTCAAAACCAAAGCTCTAGCACAAATATAGCAATCGATGCTTTCCTCTTTGAAGGGCCATTCTTTTACTTTATGTTGAGTCAGTTTACCTACTTCCTTCCATCTTAGAAGCAAACACTTGTGTCAATCTGTGCATTGATTCTTACATACTTGCATATTTGCATTCATCATATTACTTTGTGTTGACAATTATCCATGAGATATGCATGTTACAAGTTGAAAGCAACCGCTGAAACTTATATCTTCCTTTGTGTTGCTTCGATGCCTTTACTTTGAATTTATTACTTTATGAGTTAACTCTTATGCAAGAATTTTGATGCTTGTCTTGAAAGTACTCTTCATGAAAAGTTTTGCTATATGTTATCTACTTGTTAGCAACTATAGATCATTGCCTTGAGTCACTTCATTCATTTCATATGCTTTGTAATAGTATGATCAAGGTTATGTAAGTAGCATGTCACTACAGAAATTATTCTTTTTATCGTTTACCTGCTCGGGACGAGCAGAACTAAGCTTGGGGATGCTTGATACGTCTCCAACGTATCCATAATTTCGTTGTTCCATGCTTGTTTTATGACAATACTTACATGTTTTGCTTGCACTTTATGATGATTTAATGCATTTTCCGGAACTAACCTATTAACAAGATGCCACAGTGCCGCTTCTCGTTTTCTCGTTGTTTTTGGTTCCGTAAAGGCTGTTCGGGCAATATTCTCGGAATTGGACGAAATCAACGCCAAACCTCCTATTTTCTCCGAAGGCTCCGAACACCGAAGAAGAGTCTGAGAGGGGCCGGGGGCCACCACACCTCATGGCGGCGCGGGCCAGGCCTAGGCCGCGCCGGCCTAGGGTGTGGCGCCCCTGTGTGCCCCCTGCGCCGCCTCTTCGCCTATAAAATCCCTTTCGACCTAAAAACACCGTAATAATTGACGAAACTCCAGAAAGACTCCAGGGGCGCCGCCACCGTCGCGAAACTCCAATTCGGGGGACAGAACTCTGTCCCGGCACCCTGCCGGGACGGGGAAGTGCCCCCGGAAGCCATCTCCATCAACGCCATCGCCTCCATCATGCTCCGTGAGTAGTTCCCCCATGGACTACGGGTTCTAGCTGTAGCTATGTCGGTATACTCTCCTCCATGTACTTCAATACAATGATCTCATGAGCTGCCTTACATGATTGAGATCCATCTGATGTAATCGGTGTTGTGTTTGTTGGGATCCGATGGATGATACATTATGATTAGTCTATCTATAAAGTTTGTGAAGTTATTGTTGCTGCAATCTTGTTATTCTTAATGCTTGTCACTAGGGCCCGAGTGGCATGATCTTAGATTTAAGCTCTATACTTATTGCTTAGATTGTATCTACAAGTTGTATGCACATGTCACTCGTCCGGAACCAATGGCCCCGAAGTGACAGAAATCGGGACAACCGGAGGGGATGGTAGTGATGTGAGGATCACATGTTTTCACGGTAGTGTTAATGCTTTGCTCCGGTGCTCTATTAAAAGGAGTACCTTAATATCCAGTAGTTTCCCTTGAGGCCCGGCTGCCACCGGCTGGTAGGACAAAAGATGTTGTGCAAGTTTCTCATTGCGAGCACGTACGACTATATACGGAAAACATGCCTACATGATTAATAATCTTGATGTTCTGTCTTAATGCTTTGATTCCTATCAATTGCCCAACTGTAATTTGTTCACCCAACACTTGTCATTTATTGGAGAGTTACCACTAGTGTAGATAGCTGGGAACCCCGGTCCATCTTTCATCATCATATACTTGTTCTACATGTCAACTGCTTTCCGGTGCTATTGCTCTCATATCACTATTACTCGCTGCTTGTGTTACTATTACTATTGCTCTCATACCACTGCTACTTTCACATCACCCCCGTTGCTAGTGCTTTTCCAGGTGCAACTGAATTGACAACTCAGCTTGTTAAGACTTATAAGTATTCTTTACCTCCCCTTGTGTCGAATCAATAAATTTGGGTTTTACTTCCCTCGAAGACTGTTGCGATCCCCTATACTTGTGGGTCATCAATGCTCCAACCATGAAGGTGGTAGATCTCTCTTACTTCAGACAAGACGGACATGCATAGCAACTCACATGATATTCAACAAAGAATAGTTGATGGCGTCCCCAGAAACATGGTTATCGCACAACAAGCAACTTAATAAGAGATAAAGTGCATAAGTACATATTCAATACCACAATAGTTTTTAAGCTATTTGTCCCATGAGCTATATAGGTGAATGATGGAATTTTAAAGGTAGCACTCAAGCAATTTACTTTGGAATGGCGGATAAATACCATGTAGTAGGTAGGTATGGTGGACACAAATGGCATAGTGGTTGGCTCAAGGATTTTGGATGCATGAGAAGTATTCCCTCTCGATACAAGGTTTAGGCTAGCAAGGTTATTTGAAACAAACACAAGGATGAACGGTGCAGCAAAACTCACATAAAAGACATATGGTAAACATTATAAGACTCTACACCGTCTTCCTTGTTGTTCAAAACTCAATACTAGATGTTATCTAGACTCTAGAGAAACCAAATATGCAAACCAAATTAGCAAGCTCTAAGTGTTTCTTCATTAATGGGTGCAAAGTATATGATGCAAGAGCTTAAACATGAGCACAACAATTGCCAAGTATCAAATTATCCAAGACATTTTAGAGTTACTACATGTAGCATTTTCCAATTCCAACCATATAACAATTTAACGAAGATGAAACTTCGCCATGAATACTATGAGTAGAGCCTAAGGACATACTTGTCCATATGCTACAGCTGGAGCGTGTCTCTCTCCCATAAAGTGAATGCTAGGATCCATTTTATTCAAACAAAACAAAAAACAAAAACAAACCGACGCTCCAAGCAAAGTGCATAAGATGTGACGGAATAAAAATATAGTTTCAGGGGAGGAACCCGATAATGTTGTCGATGAAGAAGGGGATGCCTTGGGCATCCCCAAGCTTAGACGCTTGAGTCTTCTTAGAATATGCAAGGGTGAACCACCGGGGCATCCCCAAGCTTAGAGCTTTCACTCTCCTTGATCATATTGCATCATACTCCTCTCTTGATCCTTGAAAACTTCCTCCACACCAAACTCGAAACAACTCATTAGAGGGTTAGTGCATAATAAAAATTCACATGTTCAGAGGTGACACAATCATTCTTAACGCTTCTGGACATTGCATAAAGCTACTCGGACATTAATGGATCAAAGAAATTCATCCAACATAGCGAAAGAGGCAATGCGAAATAAAAGACAGAATCTGTCAAAACAGAACAGTCCGTAAAGATGGATTTTATTAGGCCACCAGACTTGCTCAAAAGAAAATGCTCAAATTGAATGAAAGTTGCATACATATCTGAGGATCATGCACGTAAATTGGCTTAATTTTCTGAGCTACCTACAGGGAGGTAGACCCAGATTCGTGACAGCAA
>NC_061513.1:347436120-347460495 GCF_022539505.1 Lolium rigidum | reverse complement strand
CCAACAAACACAACATGTAGGATTACAAATAGACGATCTTGATCATGATAGACAGCTCACAAGATCTAACATGATAGCACAATTAGGAGAAGACGACCATCTAGCTACTGCTATGGACCCATAGTCCAGGGGTGAACTACTCACACATCAATCCGGAGGCGATCATGGCAATGAAGAGTCCTCCGGGAGATGATTCCCCTCTCCGGCAGGGTGCCGGAGGCGATCTCCTGAATCCCCCGAGATGGGATTGGCGGCGGCGGCGTCACAGTAAGGTTTTCCGTATCGTGGCTCTCGATACTGAGGGTTTCGCGACGAAGACTTTAAGTAGGCAGAAGGGCAAGTCAGGGGGCATCACGAGGGGCCCACACAACAGGGCCGCGCGGCCAGGGCCTGGGCCGCGCCGCCCTAGTGTGGCGTCGCCTCGTGGCCCCACTTCGTATCTCCCTCGGTCTTCTGGAAGCTTCGTGGAAAAATAAGCCTCTGGGCGTTGATTTCATCCAATTCCGAGAATATTTCCTTTGTAGGATTTCTGAAACCAAAAATAGCGAGAAAACGACAATCGGCTCTTCGGCATCTCGTCAATAGGTTAGTGCCGGAAAATGCATAATAATGACATATAATGTGTATAAAACATGTGAGTATCATCATAAAAGTAGCATGGAACATAAGAAATTATAGATACGTTTGAGACGTATCACCGGCATCTTGCCGGATTCATCCAGATGTCCAGATAAACCGAACTCTTCAAAATCTTCCCGGCCTCCTTCTGGCGGTTCCTTCGTCTTTAAGTTTCCTCGGCGAAGTCGAGAATATATCCGTATCAGTGCCTGTAAGAGACAAGCGCACTGTACCTGACACTGCAGCGGTCAGCGAGGGTCAAATCGCTCGTCTCCGAGCGCAGTTATGGCGGCGCATATGATCCGTGTGAGCCACGTGTGGCCTTCTTACTTGCCGCGTGTATCCCTACGCCATGTGGCGGCCCAACCGACGAAGCGACATGGGCCGAGCAGTTTTCGGCCCACTAACTGCCTTTTCCTATTTAAGGGGCGACGGTTCACCGCCGCGTCCATCTTCTTCCCATTCTCGCACTCGTCGCTTGGAGTTCTATGCGAACCACCGCACTGTCTCCTCCGTCACCGCTCTCGCATGAGCCCATTTCTTCCGGGGAACTCAACTGCGCCACCGAGAATAGTCTCCGCCGCCCGTTTGAGGTTAGTGTGGACCGTCTCGATGCCTTTTTCCTCCTAGTGTTCATCGCGTTCATCACCGTGGGCGGTAGATCTTGGGCATTTACTTATGCATTTTCCTCTTCTTTTTTCCATGTATTTAGATCTTCTCAAACGAGTAGTGTTGGTGAATGGATCTTACCGAACAAGAGGGGGGGTGAATGGTCGCTAGGCAATTTTTTATGTCTTTTTCAATTTTAATGCAATGCGAAAGTAAAGGTGATAGCTTTGGTGTTAGAGGTGATCCTAGTATGATCCTAGGCTAGTGCAACAAGCAAAGGAAGCAAACAAGATAGTAAAGTGAGGAAGCGGGACAACCGGGGACGCGAAGACGAGGCGAGGTTTGTTTCCCGTAGTTCCTCCCACAAAAGGGAGTACGTCTGCGTTGAGGAGGTGCTAGCCACGAAGACTAGACGGCCACACCACGAAGGAAGGCCTCACATTATTCCTCGAGAAAGCCCCACGAAGGAGCTTCTGTTGGGGATATGCCCAAGAGGCAATAATAAATTAGTTATTGTTATATCTTAGTGTTCATGATAAATGTTTACATCCCATGCTATAATTGTATTAACCGAAACATTGATACATGTGTGTTATGTAAGCCTCTTGTATAACTAGCTTGTTGATTAATAGATGATCATGGTTTCGTGATCATGAACATTGGATGTTGTTAATAACAAGGTTATGTCATTGGGTGAATGATATAATGGACATACACCCAAATAAGCGTATCATGAGATCAAGTCATTAAGTTCAACTCGCTATAAGATTTCGATACATAGTTACCTAGTCCTTCGACCATGAGATCATGTAAATCACTTACATCGGAAGGGTACTTTGATTACATCAAACGCCATTGCGCAAATGGGTGGTTATAAAAGTATGAGTTGAGGCATATGGATCAAGAGTGGGATTTGTCCATCCCGATGACGGGTAGATATACTCTGGGCCCTCTCGGTGGAATATCGTCTAATTAGCTTGCAAGCATGTGACTAGGTCACAAGAGATGACATACCACGGTACGAGTAAAGAGTACGTGTCGGTAATGAGGTTGAACAAGGTATGGAGATACCGATGATCGAACCTCGGATAAGTAAAGTACTGCGTGACAAAGGGAATCGGTATCGTATGTAAATGGTTCAATCGATCACTAAGTTATCGTTGAATGTGTGGGAGCCATTATGGATATCCAGATCCCGCTATTGGTTATTGGTCGGAGAGGAGTCTCGACCATGTCTGCATAGTTCACGAACCGTAGGGTGACACACTTAAGGTTTGATGTCGTTTTAAGTAGATATGGAATATGGAATGGAGTTCGAATGTTGTTCGGAGTCTCGAATGGGATCCAGGATATCACGAGGAGTTCCGCAATGGTCCGTAGAATAAGATTCATATATAGGAAGTCACTTTCCAAGTTTGGAAATGATCCGGTGCATTTATGGAAGGCGCTAGAATATTCTAGAACCTTCCGGAAGAAATCACCATGGAAGGTGGAGTCCCGGATGGACTCCACTAACCAGCCAACCAAGAGGGAAGGTGGAGTCCATGGTGGACTCCACCACCTTGGCCGGCCAAGGAAGAAAGGAAAGGGGGGAGTCCAACTCCCCCTAGGTTTCACCCTTTGGTAAGTTTTGGAGTTGGACTCTTATTCGAATCTTTGGGCTAACCCTTGAGGTTCCACCCATATAATGAGGGAGAGAGGGAGGGGGCCGTCCACCAGACCAGCCGCACTACCCAAGGGCATCAAGGCCGGCGCCCCAAGTGCCCCCTCTCCCCAAACCCTAGCTGCCCCCTCCTCCCACTTCTCCCGTAGTGCTTAGACGAAGCCCTGCCGGAGATCTCCACCACCACCGACACCACGCCGTCGTGTTGTCGGGATTCCGAGGAGGATCTACTACATCCGCTGCCCGCTGGAATGGGGAGAAGGACGTCGTCATCAACACCGAACGTGTGACCGAGTACGGAGGTGCTGCCCGATTGTGGCACCGTCAAGATCTTCTATGCGCTTTTGAAAGCGGCAAGTGATCGACTACATCCACCACGAGATTTATCTCGTTAACGCTTAGCGATCTTCGAGGGTATGTTGATCTTCACCTCGTTGCTACCATCTACTAGATTAGATCTTGGCTTGTTATTCGTTCTTGCGGTAGGATTTTTTTTCTATGCTACGAATCCCTACAGCTTCCCCTTCTCCACTAAGTAGCCGGTCGAGGCGGCGGTTCCTTCACAAGGTTGGGGCGAGCTCCACAACACAAGGAGGCTCCCAACACCCTATGGGGCTAGCACAACTCCAAGCTAGCCTCCATAGGAGCACTTCCTCCAAGATCCCACTATAGGAACCCTAACTCCAAGATCCACTAAGGACTAGCTAGTATTGGTGAAATCTCTCTTGGTAGAACTATAGATCGGGGCCTCCTCCACCACTCCTCAAAGTTTGGGCAAGATTGATTGGGTAGGTGAGGAGATCCTCAAGGTTTGAGCTCAGCAACAATGGAGGAGAGAGAGAGAAGATGTAAAATCGAGCTGGGGAAGAAGGGGCCCTTTTATAGGCTCCTTCAAATCCAACCGTCACATGCAGATCCCGCACGATCGGTACTACCGCTTGGGAATCTGGGTTTGAAATCACCCCACAGATTCGCCACGTGGGCTCGAAGCGGTAGTACCGCTAGCGGTACCGCTTGAGGTACCGTAACAGCCTCTTCGAGCCCCGGACTCCACGCGGTACCTCGGCGGTACCGAAGCGGTAGTGCCGTAACCTGACTTACGGTACCTAAGCAGTACCATGTCGGAACTACCGCTTGCGAGCGGTACTTCCGCTCATGGTACCGTAGAGGTACCGTAACTCACTCGGTGGGACTTTTCTCGTGCAAACACCTAGAGCGGTACTTCTGGGCGGTACCAGTAGGGTAGCGGTACTACCGCTCCTGGTACCGGTAGTACCGGTCAGGCAGATTCTGTTTTTTTCCTCTTTCCCTCTCCAACCACGTCACCTCGCGACACACACACAAAACCAGAAAACCTATAAGCTACGCTTCAGTCTTCCGAACATGATGTGTTCAGCGAGGCCACCGTCCACCTGCAAATCTATCAAAGACAATCTATGCACACGGTTAAATTCATTTAAGTGTTGTTATCAAACACACAAAACATGAGTTATAGACCTTTCTCTTTCAATCTCCCCCTTTTTGGTGTTTGATGACAACACAAGAATTTTCAACATAGCATAAGATATTATGATAAGGTTCTAGATTTGCAAAAGCTAGACGGAGCTCCCCTAGATGTGTGCATAGTTGGAATATGCATTTGAACACAAATACACACATCCTAGAGAAACAACTCCCCCTAGATTCTACAAACCATGCACATATGCAACAAGGATACTTGACATGTTCATATAGCATATGCACGCTATGGAGGCAACATATGGCAATACAAGGAGTTTTGGGTGAAAGTGTCATACCTTTTCCTTGAGAAAACCCAAAATTCCAATAACAATGCCTCCATAGAAATGGTGTAGCCACAATAGATGAAAACCGAAAACCAACATAGGCTACTACGAATATGTCTTATTACAAACCGGGAGATCCACGAATAGAGTAGTAAGCATACGAATAAGTTCTCGAATAAATAGGGGTAAAACATGATGCAAAGGCCAAAAAACCAAAATGATGCAAATACCCGTCCTAATAGATCAACTTCTCCTCCTTTGGCATCGGAACACCAAAAAGGGAGAATAAGCATGCTAGCGCCCCAAGGGAGATCACTCGTCATCCTCCTCCTCCTCGTCATCATCCTCCTCCTCGTCATCATCCTCCTCCTCGTCTTCGTCTTCATCATCCCCATACATGCACTCGTCTTTCTCAATCTCGTCTTCGTCTTGGACATGGCCCTTGCCATGAGGTGGAGGAGAGGGGCGCACAATGCGCTCGGGAATGGATTCCTCGGAGCTATACCAAGTGTGCCTGGACTTCCATTTGCCGGGAGGGGTGGTAGTGTTCTCGGAGCCTTCGGAGGTGGGAATGCCCAAGTGAACCATTATTACCTTTTGGTGTTGACGGATCTTCTTGTTGTTGACGTGGACTTGATACATCTTATCTTGGAGATCCTCCTTGAAGCAAAAGAACTTCTGGAGACGAGCGGTGAGCTTGGTAAAGAAGCCTTAGGGTTAGATGGAGAAACTGGTAACGTACTACTCAACCAAGCTTGCAAGAATCAACATGAAAAGCCAAGCTTGGGTTAATCTTCCACAAAGAACATGGAGGAAAGAGAAAATGTCAAATGAAGAGAAAACAAAAGAAAGTCAAAAGGAACCAAAAAGAACAAAGACTTCTCAAGGAGGAGGTTGGTGGTTGATAACCCACAAGTATAGGGGATCGCGTGTAGCCTTTTCGATAAGTAAGAGTGTCGAACCCAACGAGGAGCTAAAGGTAGGATAAGTACTCTCTCAAGTTCTATCAACCACTGATACAACTCTACGCGCACTAAGCGTTTGCTTCATCTAGGAAATAAAACTACAGTGACAATACGGGTATGAGAGATAGCTTTGCAAGATAATAAATACATAAAAGTAAATGTTAGTTGCTGCAGCAATAAGATACACTAAGTAACCATATTCTAACAGTACCATGAGTGTGGAAAAGTGGTGGTAATTATGTTGGCTTTGTCCAAGATTAATTAGTGAAGACATTTAGTTCATTGTCTTTGATGTAGTTTTCAATGTGGGAGAGGCTAAATATACAAGCGCTCCACTACTTGGGATTACAAGTACTATATGATTGGATTGTTAGCAAACATCCGTAAATACTAACAATGCATTAAGGTTTCCCCAACCATAGCCTTAAGTTTATGGTCCTCTTACTCCCATACATGCAACTAACCGGTTTGAGCCCTCAAGTTTCTGTCACTCCGGCAGGACTACCCCCCCCCCTCTTTTGCACATACTACTAACCCTATTGTGTTGATCCATGCGCGCACAAGTATAATGGACACCAAAGGACAGTACCATATCAACATACAACTCTAATGAACCATAGACATTCAACAAAGCAATCAAAAGACAAATATACTACATAAATATGACATAGATCATAGGATAAATATTATAGCATCAAACACCATGTTTACATAGGATGGTACAGAGGTTTGTGGGAGGATGAACCACTGAATACAAGGAGGAGATGGTGATGGAGATGGCGGTGAAGACGTCGGAGAGGGGCAGCGCGGCGGTGCAGGGCGGCGCCGGCGCCGGCGGCGCGGGGAACTCCTTTCCCCGCCGCCGGCAAGGTTGGGGAGTGCCGCCCCTTAGCCTCTCTCCTTCATGGCTTCAAGGGAGCCCTCCCCCATGGAGATGGGATCCATGGGGGAGGCAAAAACGTGGCTTTGGTGGCTGGAAATTCGTGGGTGGAGGTGTCCTCCACGAGTTAGGTTTCCTCCCTTTATATAGCTTCTCGGATTTCCGTCACCCCCTTTTAGGGTTCCACCAAAACGGGCCTACAGGCCGCATACGGACTTCGATTGGACCGAATTTTAACTCTAGAACGTTCAGCAGAAAATTATCTACAACTTCCTTTTCAGGCCCAACTCCGTTGGAGGTCATCTTCGAGGGTCAAACAGACAATCTCCGAAAACAGTGCTGGGACAGATTTCAGCAAAGTTCCAATTCGACTCCAACAAGGTTTCCTCTTTTATTCTTGATAATTTCTACACATCAAAGTGTAAAACAAGAACATTGTGCACTTTTGCAACTATTAATAGGTTAGTCTAAATAAATCATAAACTTAATATAAAAACAAGTGCCAAAGGCATAATATTAGCATGAAACAATCAAAAATTATAGATACGTTTTGGACTCATCAACATCC
This sequence comes from Lolium rigidum, assembly GCF_022539505.1. Classification (NCBI taxonomy): domain Eukaryota; kingdom Viridiplantae; phylum Streptophyta; class Magnoliopsida; order Poales; family Poaceae; genus Lolium; species Lolium rigidum. The sequence goes on along the minus strand of NC_061513.1, from coordinate 347,453,408 downwards.
CCAAGCTTAATTCCTGCTCGTCCTCGAGTAGGTAAATGATAACAAAATAATTTTGATTGTAAATGTTCTGATCAGGTCTTTAACAATTGCATGATGTACGGATAATAAAACTTAGCAATCATGTTACCTAATGAAAAGTATCAACCAACTAAGAGTTCATAATATGAAATTTATAAACAAGATTGTAATGATCATAGTAAAGCATGGTAGAGCGGTATCTCGCTTGCCCTTAATTGTGGAGCAAAACATAAATGCCAAGGCACCTCTGAAGTTCAAGTGAAGACTAGAAGTAACAATATCAAAGATAAAAGCATCAAAGTTATACCACAGTTAACCGCATTCTGGGATAAGCACATTACACTAAGAATGATAGTTATGCTCTCGAGAAGGTGCTCAAAGAAAGGATGGTGACTCAACATAAAAGTAAAAGATTGGCCCTTCGCAGAGGGAAACAGGGATTAATCATGTGCTAGAACTTTTTATTTTTAAAACAGAAGTAAAAATGTTTTGGGAGGTGGTTGTTTTTGTCAACGAATGGTAGTGGGCACTCTAACCCCCTTGTCAACCAGACTTTCAAGAGCGGCTCCCATGAAGGGCGTTATTTCCACCCAAGGGTAGATCATCCCTCTTCTCTTTTGTTTACACATGCAGTTAAAAACTGGTATCATTGCTTGACTGATTGGGTTAGGGAAAAAATGTGAAGAGAATTAAGCGGTTAAAGTTGTAATTAATTGGGACTGGGCACCCATTTGCCAGCTCTTTTTGCAAAATTATTGGATAAGCGGATGTATATGCCACTAGTCCATTGGTGAAAGTCTGTCAGTAGTAAATGACAAGGTTGAAAGATAAAACACCACATACTTCCTCATGAGCTATAAAACATTGACACAAATTGAGAAGTAATTTGAAGGTTTTAAAGGTAGCACATGAAATTTTACTTGGAATGGTTGAAAATGCCATACATAGAAATTTATAGTGGACTCTTTGGAATAACTTGGTTTTAAGGGATTTGGAAGCACGAGCAGCATTCCCGCTCAGTACAAGTGAAGGCTAGCAATAGACTGGGAAGCGACAATCAAGAGAGCAATAACCGTCATAATCATGCTTGCGACAAAATGAAATTAATTGAGGCATAAAAGCGATACAAGAACTCTGAGTCAAAATAAATCATCAAGGCTTAAGTGACTTTTGTTTTTCAGTCATATGCATGCATGAGCATGTGCCAAGTCAATTCGAATGAATTATTCAGAGGAGGATACCACAATACCATACCATCTTATGAACAGGACAATACATGTTAACATCATAATATACACTATTAGCTAGTTGAGACTATCCATAAGAAAACATAACCACTAAACAATATCATTCACACATCTTTTTTTAAGTTTCATCAAATATACATTAACCAAGTAAACGTTGAAAATAGAAAATAAATAAAATATGTGACGATCCACTTACTAATGTAACCGGTGTTTGATGCTAGGATAAATAGATAATAAGATACAACCGCTTCAAGTTTAGTCAAATTCATATGTTGCTCAAAAAACAAAGTTTGAAGGTTTGCAAACTGAGGGGTTATTGATGAAGAGGGATGCGGGGACATCCCCAAGCTTATGACTTTGGCCATTCTTCAATATTTCAGAGTTTGGTGTTCCTTCATTCTCTGTGAAAAACTTCAACACAAAAACTTTCCCATTCTTTTAACGGTTAGACATTAGTGCAATAGATAATATTTCCAAAGTGCTGCTATTAAACCAAATCAAATTTTGTTTTTCAGTTACAGAAAGGTTGCTTAAATGGTCAAATTATAAATGAAAGGTAAGAACCCATAAAAATCAAATGAAAACGAAAAGAGGTCACTCTTGCAACAAAAGTCAGAATCTGTCCAGAAAAACAGCAGCTGGAAAACATAATTATTAGGTGCACTTAAACATGTCCGAAATTTTAGCCAATTTTTTTGCATGCACATAATTAGGTGATACATAATCAGTAATTGTTTAGTGATTTTTAGAACTACCAGTAAAACATGAAAAATCACGCAATGAGCAGTAGATACCGAAAATAGAAAATCACTTTTTACCATTGTATCAACTAAGCTAAATGGGTAAAACTTGGTACTTTATTTTTGATAAACTAATAGACCAGAGGCTAAACAAGACCTAAACATGCTAGCTACAGAAAGGAAAACTCTAAAAGAAAACCAAAAGTAACAACCAAATAAAGAACCCAACAAAGAAACAAAACAAAAGAAAAATATTTTTGTTGTTTTAAAATTATAAGTGAAAGCAAAGAAGCAATAAATACCAAATAAGAATCCTAGGGAAACTAAAGAAGGTAAAACCAAGACATATAAAAGCAATTATAATACACGTTAAGACAATTCATATCATGTGGACAGGTAATATGGAGTATGAACGAGATAAGCTCATGTTTGTTGATGAATAGGGGATGACTCGGGCATCCCCAAGCTTAGATGCTTGTATGTTCTCGAATATGTTCCTGGGATGCACCTACACATCCCCAAGCTTGAGCTCTTACATCTTCTTGTTCATTTCATATCACCATATCGATTGGATCTTATAAGCTACATCCACATAAAACTTCACAAAACTCATTAGTAGGGTTAGTAATCATTAAATAAAATCCACTCATGTTCAAGCTTTGACAAGTTTAATTGAAGATTACCTATTGTATACTAAACAATTTATAAAATTTAGTGATCAAATAAAGATTATAAACATTGAGTATAAACACAATACTAAATAAGCATGACAATCTGCCAAAACTGAACAGTCTGTAAACATGACACTTAACGAGATATCTATGTAGCTCAAATGAAGAAACTCAAAACTAGCGAAAGACAGGTAATAATCTCAGATTTATGCACAAAAAATTTCAGGTCAAAATAATTATCTGAGATTTATCACGATTTTATTTACAGAGAAGCATAAAATCTGTCTAAACAGAACAGTCAGTAAATATCGAATTGTTCGACCTATCTACGTACCTCAAATCAGAGAAGTCAAAATTAATGAAAGTTGCGTACATATCTGAGGATCACGCACGAATTTTTTCAGAATTTTTAAATTTTTCTGTAATTTTTAAAGCTCAAAACGGTGGACAGCAAAAATCTGTCCATGTGCAGAAATCCAAATCTAGCATCAACTTTCTACTAGAGATTGTTATAACCAATTTTATTTCTATGTACAGAGGCATATACACAATATTAACATGTTTTTGGATGAGAAGTTTTCATGGAAAGATTTGCTTTGATTTCATAGGCATGAACACAAGTGTTCAAGGTCGACCCCCACTTAATCATTGCTCATCTTTCCAATCACTCTTTTTTTTGAAAACGTTTAGATAAAAAATTCAACTAATTTTTTTTTGTAATTCGCTGTCCCTATCCATACTAAGATAGAGAACAACTTAAAACTGAAAATAAAAACTACTTAGAGATAAAGCAAACAAGTGCACACAAGAACATTAACCTACGCTATGGCTCCCCGGCAACGGCGCCAGAAAAGGTCTTGATAACCCACAAGTATAGGGGATCGCGTGTAGCCTTTTCGATAAGTAAGAGTGTCGAACCCAACGAGGAGCTAAAGGTAGGATAAGTACTCTCTCAATTTCTATCAACCACTGATTGTTGACTGCCAAAACCCACCGGCGGGCAGCGACTGTCAACACGGTAGAGCCGGGAAGAGCCTAGAGCTGCGGCTGGCTGAGACCCCTCCGAGCGACAGCCCGCAAAGCTCTTCTGGTCACACGTCCGATGCGAATTGCAAGGGCGTGCCACCTGACCTATACCTGGTCAGGAAGGTGATGGAGATGCCTCGCTTAGTTTCCTGCATGGCATACACGTAAATATTAAATACGAGCCTCGATCGGCTCTCAGGTTATCCTGTGAATCGGCTCAAGGAGCCGATCCACCCATGATTCGTACGGGGTGCACGAATATATGGTGGTCCTGCTTGATCAAGATAAAGCTAATTAGATCTACGACGATTTAGGGTTTTCACCGCATAATCGGATCATCCTACTCCAGAGTTGGGCCTCGCGGCCACGCACGGTGATCGTAAGCCGATCCTAAACAAGGCCTAAAAACCAACACGAAGTTGATCCCCGGAACATCCTGTTTAGGACTTGCGAAAGACACCCTACGTGCAGCTGGATCCTCCCCCCTTTGTAAGGCCTAACTATTGCAGATATTAAACTAATCCTTGTAGAACAAGGAGCAATCGTAACGGATCAGATCTACTAAATAATGATCAAGCGGGGTGTCGCCCCCACACCTGAGATAGGTGTGAGGGCGGCTAGACATGCAAGGGTTGCACTACGATAGCATGTTAAACGAAGAACAATGCTAACCCTAACACATCTATGATAACTACGTTGCTCGCCATCAAAAAGGCTTCAGTACGAGCAACGCATGAACAACGTGGAGCTTGTGCTGCCTAGATCGCAAGATGCGATCTAGGCAGCATGTCGCTTACCGGATAGAAACCCTCGAGACGAAGGAGTTGGCGATGCGCCGAGATTGATTTGTTGGTTGAACGTGTGTTGTTGTTTATTCCATAAACCCTAGATACATATTTATAGTCCAGGGGACTTTCTAATTCAGACGTGCACCTAACCGTGCACGGGTAAAACTCTAACTAACCGACACGTATCCTAATATGATACAGATACACGGGCCAACAAGCCCAATCTTAGCATATAAAGGCCGATTCACATATTTCTTCTGCATATAATCTTCAAATCCATCTTGATCGCGGCCCACCTCTGACTCGGTCAAATTCTGGTGATAACACATGCCCCCCTGGTTTTGGAATGGGTAATTCCAAAATCACTCTGCTTTCCTTCGTCGGGTCATGTCGTGGCAGAACCGTTGCAGTATCCCTCATCATGATGCCTTGCCTTCTCAACTTCTCCGCGTGACCTGGCAGTTTTTTTTTTAGGCACCACTTCCTCGGAAACTGCTGTGGCATTGAATTTCCACTATATCCCCTTTTATTTAACCGCTACGAACAGTCCTCCTCTGCATCTCCTTCGCATTAGCACTCCAAAAGCCCTCCTGCTCCACCATGTCTTCTTCCTCCTCTGCTCCATCGGATCCTTCCAGCCAGTCTTCCACGTCCCGTGAGCCGACGCCGGAGTACAACCCGGCGGAGGTCCACGCGGCCAACACCCGCCGCGCCATTGCGGCCGGGGAGGAGCCAGACCATGACTTCTCCATCTGGTCCGAGGACGACAAGTCCTCGACGGACGGGGAGAGCGACCTCCGCTTCCTCGCCGACGGGGAATCGGAGGAGGAGAGCGATGACGATCGCTTCTCCTGGGACGACTTCACCTCCTCCGAGGGGGTGGAGGAGGAGGAAGAGGATGAGGAGGACGACAACGACAGCCCCTCTGACGAGCCGCCGGCCAAGCGGTTCTGCCCTTGGCCGGGCAACCTTAGCGACTTCGACAGCGACGAGGACGACGCTGACGAAGAAGACGAAGACAACGAGGGCCCGGTCGGCGGCCATTGGAGCGACGACGAGCCCGCCGGGAGCAGCGCCGACAGCGGCGACGATGGTGACGACGAGGGCAGCGACGGCCCATAGATAGGACCTCTAGTATAGGACCAGTAGTAGTAGATGGGGCAATGTATCCCCTAGTACTTCCTTTTGAGAGCAATCAGCTCTTTATGTAAGAAATCTATCAATGAAGAACTTTCCCCAATTTGATCTTGCCGATTTCCTTTGAGTTTAATTTAGCCGATTCCTCCTTCTACTGACCTTGCCGATTCGTCCCCTTTGCCAATGCGTAATGAGCCGATAGCAACGCATCGGTCCTTTAAAAATCACCCTTCCATCCTTCAACTAATGATTTTGAAATCTGGTGGATAATGTAGAATCTTCAGGGACGCCTTTGAATTCTTCCAACCAAACCTGATGGTCTTCTTTAATACTCATCATTTGTGAAGAAGGTGGCGACGAAAGACCAGCCGATGGTACCCCAATCGGCTCTTAAACAGAGTATCCACCAGGCCTGCTGCCCCCCGAGCCTTACTCGAGGCGAGAATATCAGAGAGGACGCACCAACGATCGGAAATCCTTGACAGCTGGCCTGGATTTGGTGGAGATTCGGTAAACCTCGCATAATTCCACTAGAGTCGATGGCTGCGCATCGGCTGCTTCTCACTTCTAAAGTCGATGCCCTTGCATCGGCTGTCAAAATTTTCTTATCGGCCGATTTTCTCCTATCGGCCCCAATATTTCACTGCATACATGTTCTCCTGCACCTGTTCCCATGTTCATCGTGTTTAGGTGCCCCCCGAGCCGAATCTGTCAAGGAATGGCAGATATCGGCTCTGTAATTCGCACGTCGGCTCCTGATAGGGTCAAGGGCGAACACGAGCAGAACATGTGGTGAGGATAATTTTGGCCGATCGCTGGGATCGGCCTCCATAATGATTGAGGCGCTGACTGAAGGTTCTGTAATGTCCCTTCATAGACTTCTGGGGCCGATCACAAGGATCAGCCTCGCCAAGTTGCACATCGCTTTGCTTCAACTACATGGTCAGGCCAGTGGATAAAACCAGCTTAACCCTTCCCTTCGTCACGTCGATGCGCTCGCAGTCGTCCAAGTTGATACCTGAGAGGGGTTCTTGGCCTGCTCGCTTCCCATGCGTTCATGCCGGCCGTTGAAATTTCGGCTGAGTCATCAGCCCTGGACGACCTCTACCTCATCTCCATCCCACTCGTATTACGCATTGGTGCATCGTGGAGGGAATGCAGCAGTTGGCGTGGATCCAATCTCTTCCCAGCAGAACAGCATAAGTGCTCGTGCTATCGACGATGAAGAACGTTGTAGGGATAGTTTTCCTTCCTACGGTCAGATCCACATTCAGAACACCTTGCGCGTCAGACGCTTGGCCGTTGAAATCGCTCAATGTCACGTTGGTCTTGATTAGATCTGAGCTAGAGCATCCCAGCCGACGTAACATAGAGTACGGCATGATGTTGACTGCCGCTCCGGTATCTACCAGCATCTTATTCACAGGCCTCCCATCGATGTAACCTCGCAAGTACAGGGCCTTCAGATGTCTGTAGCTCTTTTCTCGTGGCTTCTCAAAGATAACCGGCCGTGGGCCACAGTCAAGTTGCGCCACAAATGCTTCATCAAACCCTGGAGCACTGAACTCCGCAGGGAGGATGAACACCATGTTTGTACCAGCCGATGTTTCATCATCGGCTTTCCTCTGCTTTGGGCGCCACTCCATTTTCCGTGGTCGACCCTCTTCGTCCAGGGTTCGCTGAACTTTCGCGGCCAGATCAGGTCGTGCCTTCCGCAAAGAATGCAGGTATAACCTTTCGGCTTCCTCCAGGCCGCGCAACCACTGAACCCTGCGCTTTTGGGAACGGCTGAGTTCGTCAGGGCACCACCTTGGCCGGTGGTACCTGTCTTCTTCTTCTTCTCCCTCGTCTTCTGAATCCTCGAGATCTGCCCAACGAGGTGACTCAGCACGTTTGCTTTGTGGCGGGAGAGGCCCTAGGCGCTTGAACACGGACACGTTGGCTGCCTCCTTCTTCTTCTCGGTTGCATTCGGGCAGTTGCCGATTGTTGGCAATCGGCTCATTCCTGAGTCCCGGCGGTGTACGAAGAAGGGGCGGTCCCGATGCCTATCGTTGTCGTCTTGCTCCCTTGATCTTTCTGTGGCACAGCGCTCGTGCTCCTCCTCATCGCGATCATGCCGACGATGTCTTCTGGCTTCTCTAGCCAGACGATCTTTTTCATCATCATCGCTGGATCGTCGGCGTTGGTCATACTGACTCACATACTTGTTGAGGAGGTGATCAGAGAGGGGTCGTTGATATCTCATGTTCTTCACTTCTCCCTCTGTGACGTAGCGCTTGCCATCATGTCGGAGCCGATCACGTGGAGCGGCCTCCTCTGTGTCCTTGCTACGAGAGCAGCTGCCCTCGTCTCCATCTTTGCCAGAGTGGTTCCCAGGTCCTACCATGTTGATGCTGAACGAGGATCCTGGCTGGCAACCTTCAGGGTAGGTGAACTCTACCATGTTAACGGCGGGAAAGGCCTGGGTGTCGACCTTCATGGCGTACTGGTTGAAAATTAGACGCCCCTTCTCTATCGCCGCTTGGATGTGCTCGACGCCACACCCTGCGGTCGTTGGTAGCATGGGAGAGCGAGTTGTGCCATTTGCGGTATGGCTTTCCGTTCAGCTCTTGCGCCGTGGGGAATTTGAGACCTTCGGTATCTTCAACTGCTTTTCCTTGAGTAGGAGGTCGAAGATTTGCTCGGTCTTGGTCACGTCAAAATCAAATCCCACGGGCGGGCACTGGTGGCTTTACCCATTTGCGGGACACGGGGGTTCCTCCCCGAGTCCATTCAGCTCATCGATACTTCTTGGTCTCCCGCAGGAACTTCGTCTTCCTCCGCATCGACCGGGACTACTGCACGCTTGAACTTGTCCTGGTACGAGGTCCGGGTGGCGCTGTTCATATGCCGATAGTTTCGAACCATGTGCGCCAATGAGGGATAATGCGCTTGGGAGGCCATGTCCTTGAGCTGTGTTGCAAGGCACATGCTATCGCCAACTCGATTGCTTCTTTTTCGGTTATACGAACCGAATAACATCGGTTCCTAAGATTCCTGAAGCGTCTGGATGTATTCCGTCACGGTTCTCCGCGCTTCGACGTGGTTGTGCTAGATCGGCAAGGCCGGACTCGGAAGCTTCGAATGGTATTGCATATGGAGCCGCTCTTCCAATCGCTTCCAAGTCCGGATGGAGTCACGGTGGCAATGAGGTGTACCATCCAAAAGCCGATCCCGTGAGGGACTGTGAGAAGAGCCTCACGCGTAGCTGATCCGACACCGAAGCCGGTCCTAGTTGCGCCAAATATCGGCCGACGTGCTCGATGGAGGCTGGAGCCATCGATCCACCGAATTTGGAGAAATCGGGGAGCCGATATTTAGGTGGCGAGCGGGATCATCTCGTACTCGCCGGAGTACGGCTTGGAATAGCCGATTGCCCTTCTTTTCGGCACCATGCCGAACTGGTCTCTCGGTATGGTACTGATCCGATCCGTTGTGTTGGCTGCGGGAGTTGCACTCGAAGATTCGCCGGGGTGGCGTACTTAGCCAGCCATGTTTGCTTCTCCAGCTCTGAGCCAACTGCAAGAGCTGAGCTCTGGAGGTTCGTCGGGGTGGCGTACTTAGTTAGCCACGTCTGCTTCTCAAGCTCTGTCGCTGACGTTCCTCCTGTTTTCCCCGGAGTCCCTGATGTTGTGGCCTGGTTCGTGAGAGCCCAGTTGCCGCAATCTGGCACATAAGTGCACGCGTACCCGTGGGGAATCTCCTTGGGCGCCTCAGGCAAGAACTGGTAGTCACTAGGGTCACCACCAATCTTGTAGACGACGAATGCCGGTGTAGCCGGCACTTCTGGTGCTGCCAACGCATATGGCGGCGGTGGACGAGGACCGGAGTGGCAACTCTCCTTGATGCGTCCCGAGAGCTGGTCCCGACGGCGAGTGCGGGTGCCTCATGATCTCCTGGATCACGCGAAGAGCGACACGCTCCAACGTGTTAACCGGGTTCTCGGAGTGGCGGTGTAGCGAGTGAGCCACCAAGTAGTTGATCTCCTGCCGCGGGGACCTGGTGCGTTCCTCCGACGGGGCGAGAGGTCTATCCCATCGAGTGCACCTTGAGGCGAGAACCCTTTCCATCGATGCCATGGGAACGGGTTACGTGAAAAGAGCCGATGAGGTCGGCTTCGAGGATGACTTTGATCTCGTCATACTTCTTCTTGAGCTCTTCCGTCGGATCCTCGTACGTGGTCGGCGTGCCGTCCGCCATCTCGGATGTAGATGGCGATGTGGTTGATGTAGACGATGGTCCCACCGGGCGTGCCGAGAATGTGTTGGCTGCCAAAACCCACCGGCGGGCAGCGACCATCAACACGGTAGAGCCGGGAAGAGCCTAGAGCTGCGGCTGGCTGAGACCCCTCCGAGCGACGGCCCGCAAAGCTCTTACGGTCACACGTCCGTCATGCGAATTGCAAGGGCGTGCCACCTGACCTATACCAGGTCGGGAAGGTGATGGAGATGCCTCGCTTATTTTCCTGCATGGCATACACGTAAACATTAAATACGAGCCTCGATCGGCTCTCAGGTTATCCTGTGAATCGGCTCAAGGAGCCGATCCACCCATGATTCGTACGGGGTGATCAAGATAAAGCTAATTAGATCTACGACGATTTAGGGTTTTCACCGCATAATCGGATCATCCTACTCCAGGTTGGGCCTCGCGGCCACGCACGGTGATCGTAAGCCGATCCTAAACAAGGCCTAAAAACCAACACGAAGTTGATCCTGGAACATCCTGTTTAGGACTTGCGAAAGACACCCTACGTGCAGCTGGATCCTCCCCCTTTGTAAGGCCTAACTATTGCGGATATTAAACTAATCCTTGTAGAACAAGGAGCAATCGTAACGGATCAGATCTACTAAATAATGATCAAGCGGGGTGCCGCCCCCACACCTGAGATAGGTGTGAGGGCGGCTAGACATGCAAGGGTTGCACTACGATAGCATGTTAAACGAAGAACAATGCTAACCCTAACACATCTATGATAACTACGTTGCTCGCCATCAAAAAGGCTTCGATGCGAGCAACGCATGAACAACGTGGAGCTTGTGCTGCCTAGATCGCAAGATGCGATCTAGGCAGCATGTCGCTACCGGATAGAAACCCTCGAGACGAAGGAGTTGGCGATGCGCCGAGATTGATTTGTTGGTTGAACGTGTGTTGTTGTTTATTCCATAAACCCTAGATACATATTTATAGTCCAGGGGACTTTCTAATTCAGACGTGCACCTAACCGTGCACGGGTAAAACTCTAACTAACCGACACGTATCCTAATATGATACAGATACACGGGCCAACAAGCCCAATCTTAGCATATAAAGGCCGATTCACATATTTCTTCTGCATATAATCTTCAAATCCATCTTGATCGCGGCCCACCTCTGACTCGGTCAAATTCTGGTGATAACACTGATACAACTCTACGCGCACTAAGTGTTTGCTTCATCTAGGAAATAAAACTACAGTGATAATACGGGTATGAGAGATAGCTTTGCAAGATAATAAATACATAAAAGTTAATGTTAGTTGCTGCAGCAATAAGATATACTAAGTAACCATATTCTAACAGTACCATGAGTGTGGAAAAGTGGTGGTAATTATGGTGGATTTGTCCAAGATTAATTAGTGAAAACATTTAGTTCATTGTCTTTGATGTAGTTTTCAATGTGGGAGAGGCTAAATATACAAGCGCTCCACTACTTGGGATTACAAGTACTATATGATTGGATTGTTATCAAACATCCGTAAATAGTAACAATACATTAAGGTTTCCCCAACCATAGCCTTAAGTTTATGGTCCTCTTACTCCCATACATGCAACTAACCGGTTTGAGCCCTCAGGTTTCTGTCACTCCGGCAGGACTACCCCCCCCCCCCCCTCTTTTGCACATACTACTAACCCTATGGTGTTGATCCATGCGCACACAAGTATAATAGACACCAAAGGATAGTACCATATCAACATACAACTCTAATGAACCATAGACATTCAACAAAGCAATCAAAAGACAAATATACTACATAAACATGACATAGATCATAGGATAAATATTATAGCATCAAACACCATGTTTACATAGGACGGTACATAGGTTTGTGGGAGGATGAACCACTGAATACAAGGAGGAGATGGTGATGGAGATGGCGGTGAAGACGTCGGAGAGGGTCAGCGCGGCGGTGCAGGGCGGCGGCGGCGGCGCGGGGAACTCCTTTCCCCGCCGCCGGCAAGGTTGGGGAGTGCCGCCCCTTAGCCTCTCTCCTTCATGGCTTCAAGGGAGCCCTCCCCCATGGAAATGGGATCCATGGGGTAGGCAAAAACGTGGCTTTGGTGGTTGGAAATTCGTGGGTGGAGGTGTCCTCCACGAGTTAGGTTTCCTCCCTTTATATAGCTTCTCGGATTTCTGTCATCCCCTTTTAGGGTTTCACCAAAACGGGCCTACAGGCCGCATACGGACTCTGATTGGACCGAATTTTAACTCTAGAACGTTCAACAGAAAATTATCTACAACTTCCTCTTCAGGCCCAACTCCGTTGGAGGTCATCTTCGAGGGTCAAACAGACAATCTCCGAAAACAGTGTTGGGACAGATTTCAGCAAAGTTCCAATTTGACTCCAACAAGGTTTCCTCTTTTATTCTTGATAATTTCTACACATCAAAGTGTAAAACAAGAAAATTGTGCACTTTTGCAACTATTAATAGGTTAGTCCAAATAAATCATAAACTTAATATAAAAACAAGTGCCAAAGGCATAATATTAGCATGAAACAATAAAAAATTATAGATACGTTTTGGACGTATCAGTGGTCGAAGCCACCGTATAAGAGTATGATAGCGTGACGTCGCGTAGATATATCTAGGACTCACTACTAAGACTCAACATGAAGCTCATTAGTCACTTATTTGACAAATAGAGTATGTTTTGGGTTTCTTTATGCATTATGGGGGGAGGGATAGCTCAATAAGATTAAACCACACTCCCCCTATGTTCATGCGTGCTTTCCATCAAGACATTAGCTAAAGAGTGGTATGTGCGCACGGCGGTCAAGCGAAGTTCGACGGATCTATGATATTTAGCTCATGCCTCAACTCAATGAAACTCTTCTCATCCAAGGGCTTTGTGAAGATGTCCGCCAATTGCTCCTTGGTGCCAATAAAGGATAGGACAATATCTCCTCGAGCAATATGATCCCGGATGAAGTGATTCCTCATCTTGATGACGCTCTCGTTATCACACAAAAGAGGGACCTTGCTATACTCAAGTCCATAATCCTGCAAGGTTTGCCTCATCCATAAGATTTGAGCACAACTACTCTCCGCGACAATATACTTGGCTTCTGCGGTGGAGACGGTGACACAATTTTTCTTCTTTGAGGACCAACACACCAAATATCTCCCAAGGAAGTGACAAGCACTGGATGTAGACTTCCTATCCACCTTGTCTCCCGCCCAATCCGAATCGGTGAAGCCAACCAAGGAGAAGTCTGTGTCCCTTGGATACCATAGACCGAAGTTTGGGGTATCAACTAAATATCTAAAGATCCTCTTCACCGCCATGATATGGCTTTCCTTCGGATTCGCTTGAAACCGTGCGCACATACCCATACTTAACATGATGTCTGGACGGGAAGCACAAAGGTAAAGAAGCAAACCTATCATTGAACGGTAGAGGTTGGGGTCCACCGCCTTGCCGGTCTCGTCGACGGTTAGTTGACACTTTAAGTGCATTGGGGTTCCTATACCGTTGGCCCCCTTCATATCAAAGCGTTTGAGCATGTCTTGAACGTACTTTACTTGATTGATGAAGGTGCCTTGACGCATTTGCTTGATCTCGAATCCAAGGAAGTGTAGGATAACGTTGCATAGAAAACAAAAATTTTCCTACCGCGAACACACAATCCAAGCCAAGATGCAATCTAGAAGACGGTAGCAACGAGGGGTTTATCGAGTCTCACCCTTGAAGAGATTCCAAAGCCTACAAGAGGATGCTCTTGTTGCTGCGGTAGACGTTCACTTGCCGCTTGCAAAAGCGCGTAGAAGATCTTGATCACGATCGGTTCCGGCGCCACGAACGGGCAGCACCTCCGTACTCGGTCACACGTTCGGTTGTTGATGAAGACGACGTCCACCTCCCGTTCCAGCGGGCAGCGGAAGTAGTAGCTCCTCTTGAATCCGACGAGCACGATGGCGTGGTGTCGGTGGCGGTGGAGAACTCCGGCGGAGCTTCGCTAAAGCTACACGGGAGATATGGAGGAGAGGGGGCGGCTAGGGTTTGGGAGGGGTGGCCGGCCACTTCAAGGGGGCGGCCAGCTTGTGGTCTTGGGGTGGCCGGCCCCCTCCCTTGGCCCCTCATTATATAGGTGGATCCCCAAGAGTTGGTCTCCAAGTCTTCGAATAAGACCCGAACCAAAAACCTTCCATATGGAGGGGAAACCTAGCCAAGCTAGGACTCCCACTAGAGGTGGGATTTCCACCTCCCATATGGGGGGTGGCCGGCCCCCTAAGGGGAGTCCACTTGGGACTCCTCCCCCACTAGGGTTGGCCGACCATGGAGGTGGAGTCCCATGTGGACTCCACCTTCCTTGGTGGTTTCTTCCGGACTTTTCTAGAACCTTCTAGAACCTTCCATAGAACCTTCCGTGACATTTTAATTCACATAAAATGACATCCTATATATGAATCTTATTCTCCGGACCATTCGGAACTCCTCGTGATGTCCGGGATCTTATTCGGGACTCAGAACAAATATTCGAACTCCATTCCATATTCAAGTTCTACCATTTCAACATCCAACTTTAAGTGTGTCACCCTACGGTTCGTGAACTATGCGGACATGGTTGAGTACTCACTCCGACCAATAACCAATAGCGGGATCTGGAGACTGATACGTCTCCGACGTATCGATAATTTCTCATGTTCCATGCCACATTATTGATGTTATCTACATGTTTTATGCACACTTTATGTCATATTCGTGCATTTTCTGGAACTAACCTATTAACAAGATGCCGAAGTGCCAGTTCCTGTTTTCTGTTGTTTTTGGTTTCAGAAATCCTAGTAACGAAATATTCTCGGAATCGGACGAAATCAACGCCCAGGTTCCTATTTCTCCCGGAAGCATCCAGAACACACGAGAACCGCCAGAGAGGGGGCACAGGGCCACCAAACCCTAGGCCGGCGCGGCCAAGGGGGGGCCCGCGCCCCCCTATAGTGTGGCCACCCTGTCAGCCCTCCTGCGCCGCCTCTTCGCCTATTTAAAGCCTCCGTCGCGAAAACCCTGATACGTTCGACGAAACCCACAGAAACCTTCCAGAGCCGCCGCCATCGCGAAGCCAAGATCTGGGGGACAGGAGTCTCTGTTCCGGCACGCCGCCCGAACGGGGAAGTGCCCCCGGAAGGCTTCTCCATCAACACCGCTGCCATCTCCACCGCCATCTTCATCACCGCTCGTTGTCTCCCATGAGGAGGGAGTAGTTCTCCATCGAGGCTCGGGGTCGTACCGGTAGCTATGTGGTTCATCTCTCTCCTATGTACTTCAATACAATAATCTCATGAGCTGCCTTACATGATTGGGATTCATATGATGATGCTTGTAATCTAGATGTCGTTATGCTAGTCAAGTGAATTTTACTTATGTGATCTCCGGAGACTCCTTGTCCCACGTGTGTAAAGGTGACAGGTGTGTGCACCGTGTGGGTCTCTTAGGCTATATTTCACAGAATACTTATTCACTGTTATGAATGGCATAGTGAAGTGCTTATTTATATCTCTTTATGATTGCAATGTGTTTGTATCACAATTTATCTATGGGCTACTCTAGTGATGTTATTAAAGTAGTTTTATTCCTCCTGCACGGTGTAATGGTGACAGTGTGTGCATCCGTGTTAGTACTTGGCGTAGGCTATGATTATGATCTCTTGTAGATTATGAAGTTAACTATTGCTATGATGGTATTGATGTGATCTATTCCTCCTACATAGTGTGAAGGTGACAGTGTGCATGCTATGTTAGTACTTGGTTTAGTCGAATTGATCTTTCATGCACTCTAAGGTTATTTAAATATGAACATTGAATTGTGGAGCTTGTTAACTCCGGCATTGAGGGTTCGTGTAATCCTACGCAATGTGTTCATCATCCAACAAGAGTGTAGAGTATGCATTTATCTATTCATGTTATGTGATCAAAGTTGAGAGTGTCCACTAGTGAAAGTGTAATCCCTAGGCCTTGTTCCTAAATATCGCTATCGCTGCTTGTTTACTATTTCTACTGCGTTACTACTGTCTGCAATACTACCACCATCAACTACACGCCAGCAAGCTATTTTCACAGCACCGTTGCTACTTGCTCATACTTATTCATACCACCTGTATTTCACTATCTCTTCGCCGAACTAGTACACCTATTAGGTGTGTTGGGGACACAAGAGACTTCTTGCTTTGTGGTTGCGGGGTTGCATGAGAGGGATATCTTTGACCTCTTCCTCCCCGAGTTCGATAAACCTTGGGTGATCCACTTAAGGGAAAACTTGCTGCTGTTCTACAAACCTCTCGCTCTTGGAGGCCCAACACTATCTACGAGGAAAAGGAGGGGCGTAGACATCAAGCTATTTTCTGGCGCCGTTGCCGGGGAGGAAAGGTAAAAGGTACTCACACTCCGGATCTCGGCTACTAAGCTATTTTCGCCGTTGTAAGTACTCAAAGCTATTTCCTTTAGATCCTGCAATTGCATCTTTTTGTTTCTTGTTTACACTAGTTTGGCATAATGGACAAGAATGAGCTTCTATTTCTATTTCCTGATTTAAAACATGGATTGTTTGATGCAAAAATTAAAAACCTATGGAATCTTATTTGCATGCTGGTAGTAATATTAGGATGAGCGCTTTGAACACCATTGTTGATAATAATATAGAAAGTTCTAAGCTTGGGGAAGCTGGTTTGCATGATATTTTTAGTCCCCCAAGCATTGAGGAGAAAATTTACTTTGATGATACTTTGCCTCCTATTTATGATAATGATATTGGTCTTTTAGTACCGCCTGTTATGGAGGATAAATTTGATTATGATTACAATATGCCTCCTATATTTGATAATGAGAATAATAATGATAGCTACTTTGTTGAATTTGCTCCCACAACTACTAATAAAATTGATTATGCCTATGTGGAGAGTAATAATTTTATGCATGAGACTCATGATAAGAATGCTTTATGTGATGGTTATATTGTTGAGTTTGCTCATGACACTACTGAAAGTTATTATGAGAGAGGAAAATATGGTTGTAGAAATTTTCATGTTACTAAAACACCTCTCTATGTGCTGAAATTTTTGAAGCTACACTTGTTTTATCTTTCTATGCTTGTTGCATTATGCTTCATGAACTCATTTGTGTACAAGATTCATTTGCATAGGAAGTGGGTTAGACTTAAATGTGTTTTGAATTTCCTCTTGATACTCTCTTTTTGCTTCAAATACTATTTCCTGCGAGTGCATCATTAAAACTGCTGAGCCCATCTTAATGGCTATAAAGAAAAGAACTTCTTGGGAGATAACCCATGTGTTATTTTGCTACAGTACTTTGTTTTATATTTGTGTCTTGGAAGTTGTTTACTACCGTAGCAACCTCTCCTTATCT
>NC_061513.1:347414635-347436020 GCF_022539505.1 Lolium rigidum | reverse complement strand
TATAGCAAATAACTTAATGACGAGATCTTATGCTACGCTTAATTGGGTGTGTCCATTACATCATTCATATAATGATATAACCTTGTTATTAATAACATCCAATGTTCATGATTATGAAACTAATCATCCATTAATCAACAAGCTAGTTTAAGAGGCATACTAGGGACTTCTTGTTGTCTACATATCACACATGTACTAATGTTTCGGTTAATACAATTATAGCATGATATATAAACATTTATCATAAACATAAAGATATAAATAATAACCACTTTATTATTGCCTCTAGGGCATATCTCCTTCAGGAAGTACTTGAGCTGCCCCATCATTGACATCTCGAACCTATTAGTCATCAACTTGGCAAACTCATCATTAAACTTTGTGTTAGTTGAGCCAAATATAATGTCATCTACATAGAGTTGGCATATGAAGAGATCCCCATTGACTTTCTTAGTAAAAAGAGTGGGGTCCATTTTTCCCACTTCGAAACCACGGTCTTCAAGCAATTCCCTTAGGTGCTCATACCAAGCTCTAGGAGCTTGTTTGAGACCATATAGAGCCTTATTAAGCTTGAAGACATGGTCCGGGAAATGGGGGTCCTCGAACCCCGGGGGTTGCTTCACATACACCTCCACATGAAAAGGACCATTAAGAAAAGCACTCTTTACGTCCATTTGTTGGAGTTTGAAGCCTTAGTGAGCGGCAAAGGCTAAAAGGATACAGATGGATTCGAGCCTCGCAACGGGTGCGAATGTCTCGCCAAAGTCCACGCCTTCGACTTGAGAATAGCCTTGTGCCACCAGTCTTGCTTTGTTGCGGATGACAATGCCATGTTCATCTTGCTTGTTCTTGAAGACCCATTTGGTGTCGATAACATTGCGGCAATGATCGGGGCGCTTCATGAGAGTGCACACATCATTCCTCTTGAAGTTATTGAGTTCCTCTTGCATTGCTATCAACCAATCGGGATCTTCAAGTGCATCGTTGACCTTGAGTGATTCCACCATGGAGACAAAGGCATGGTGCTCGCAAAAGTTTGCTAGTTGCCTCTGGGTAGTACCTTGCTCTTTAGATCTCCAATGACATTGCGCAAGGAATGAGACTTGAGGTGTCTTGTAGTAGTATCTTCACGGCGAGTATTGACCACAGGAATAGATTCTTGTGAGGTCACTTGATCTTCATCATGGTTTGGATCCCCGCCTTGACCATCATTATTGTTGTAGGAGGCATCATCATCATCATCATCATGAGAGGCGGATAGCTCGGAGGTATTGGGAATAGTAGTATCCGGAATGATTGTCCCCAAGCCATTCGATGTAGAACTTGGAGCTTGGCCTTGATCACTTGGTGGCGGTTGTTGTTGTAGATGAGCTTGCGATTGTTGTTGTTGTTGATGTCGAACTTGAGGTTGTGGTAGTGTTTGGCTTGCACTTGGTTGCTCAATGGAAGAAGCTTGGCCTTGTGGTGTAGATGGCTCCACTTGAGATTGATGGGCATTTAGCTTTCCGTTACAACTGAATGTAGCGACTACTCCTTTCTGTTGCCTTTCTCCTTGGGCAGCCAGAGTACATGGGTGCCGAACTGCTTACTGTATTTGCTAATTGGGGTGACGTGGCTCAAGGAAATTGCAGCAAAATCAAATAGTGGGGTGCTTCTATTTAGAGATAAAAGATACATGATCAATCCAAATATCAGAGGAAGACTCGGGCATTTAATAAGGAAAAGTTTAAGGAATTGAGTCCAGAATTCCTTTGAAATTCTTTCGGACTTGTACTTCTGTAAAAGTTTCGGAGTATAAGTTGAGTAAACTAAAATTTGTCCTTAGTGCAGATATGGAATATTAATACAGAGAAAAACAATTTCTGATGAAAAGAATATTGTATGAACGTCAGATATGGTACGCTGGTAGCATAGCAAACAGTTCCAACTTGCTCCAGTTAGAGCATCTCTAACAGAGCCCGTAAATCTCGCTGGAACTAAATTTTTCCGGCGGATTTACGGGTTCGGGCCGAATGTGGCACAGGACGGAGTCCAAATCGGTGGGCCGACCCGTAAAAGTAGTTCGGGGCCCGAAAAACTACGCGGCTGCCCCGTATTAAAAGGGTCCGCGGAGGGGAGTTCGGTTCGCAAACCCTACTCCCCTCCGCCGCTGCCGCTGCTGCGCCGCCTCGCTCTGCCAGCTCCACCGAGAAATTTTCGCGTCGGCAGCGCTGCATCGCCGCCCGTCGAGCTCCGGATGGCTAGCCGCGGAAGCTCCACTAGGGGAGGAGGAAGTTTGGGCGGCAGGGACTCGCCGTCGCGCCCACCCGTATTCCGCACGGATGAGGAGCGGCGCAAATGGGTCCGCTCGGAGGGCGCGCGCAAGCGCAGCGCCAGCTGGTGGACCAACTGGGGGCTCACGCCCCCGGGGAAGTTTGCAAGGTACGCGAACGGAGGCGAGGGGTCATCCTCCGGCGGTTCGCGCCGCCCCCCTTGCCCTCCGGTGTACGACACTTCGTCCGAGGAGGAGAAGGCGGAGGAGGCGGTCGTCGCGCAGCCGGCGAGGACGCTCATGTCTGCCAGTGACTACGTTCACGACGACGAGGAGGAGGCGGTCGTCGCGCAGGTGGCGGCCGTGTCCGACGCGGAGGCCCGAGCACGCTGGCGCCGCGAGGAGGCCGACACCGTCCGGCGGGTCCGCGAATACGAGGCGGCGCGCCGAGAGGAACGCGTCCGCCACGTTAAGGTGGAGATCGTCGAGCTCGACGTGGAGTAGGAGCTCGACGCGTCCGCCGCCTCGCCTTCCACCGCCACCACCTCCGCCGCCGCGCGTAGAGGCCCCCGGGGCCGAATTTTGGGCAAAATTAGCTCGCGCTACTGCGGATAGTAGTTAATTTAGGTTATTAGTTTGAATTAACTAAAGTTTGGTGCTCAATCCAACAACTATTATCTATATGTGTTCATCGATGAATTCTCCCGCGAGAATTTTAATTTCGTGTTTTCAGTTTCTATTTTACGGTTTCTGTTCTGCGCGACTGTCAAAATCGAGCGAACTAACGTTTTCGGGAGACTGAATTCCACTTTTTCGGTTTCCACTTTTTCAGGCTCTACTAGAGATGCTTTTATACTTTTAACATTGTCTTCCACTTTCGTGCCTTCTTTTGCCACACCGTCTTCAGTTTACTCACTTCTGACGACAATGTCATTTCTTTCAGTAAACACTTCACCAGGTCGGCGACGGGTTACTTTGTTAGTCATATCATGCCTAACACAGGGACACATGAGGTACTAATCTTGTAAAACAAATGAGGTATCATTGACTATGTTCTTGGTACTGTGTAAGCCTTAAGAAAACTAAGCTTAGTTCCCAAACTTACACATACTGCAAGGAGTGTTCTTTCAGGCTCCGTTCGGAACATAGGGTGAGAAAACAAAGGAACATCGAAAATCAGAGGAATAGGAAAGTTGTATATGTGTAAAATTTAGGATTGGAAAATGGAGGAGCAAACGCATTGGCTAGTGTTCGGAATACAGGAAGGGAGTTGATACCAACGACATGGAGCAAATTGATTAAAATATTGAGAGCAGTCAGGCTTGCAGGCTACTTTGTTGATCAACTCTATGGATGAACCTAGACCATATGCACCACGTCTGTTTTCCGTCACATGCTTTCCCTTGGGCCTTGGTTCACCTAGACAAAGTCCACCTACTTTACAATTGTTGTGTTTACCGGAGGCTATCCAGTTCAGCACTGCAGCGGTTGTTTCGGGCCTCGCGAAAAAATCCAGTCCTGGTAGATGTTTTGTTTCCCGCAAAAAATGAAGGAAAGGTTTCCTTTCCTAAGGAATCGCGACTGCCGTTCCTTTGTTCCGAACGCTGCCGAAGAAAAAATTTCCACGGGAAACGAAACCTGCAAAATTCCTACATGTTTCCTCCGTTCCGAACGGAGCCTCAAAGGCCTGCGACCAAATTATATGTTAACAATTCTCCATGACTTCGTCTATGGGAAAATTTGTTAATGCTGGAAGATAGTTGTTTGACAATATAACAAGACTATGAATTAATATTGGGCAGCACTGAGCGTTCCCCGGAGGATCAAATCGCCTGATCCCCCGGATCGCCAGCCCTTCGACACAAACGATAACAACCGTTAGATGGAGACAACGCTCCCGCATGGAAATAAACACGTCGAATAAAAAAAATCTCTTCCCCTAACCCGTACGACCTTGTACCACGCCGGCAGAACTACTGCCTTCCAACAGCACCGCCGCCCGCTCAGGCAGCCGCGTCCTCCAGAAGCACCGCCACCCGCCTTCTCCAGCAGCAGCACCACCCGCTCCGGCAGCCGCCTTCTCTAGCAGCAGCACCACCCGCTCCGGCAACCGCCTTCTCCAGCAGCACCGCCACCAGCTCCGGAAGCACCGCCGGGAGATTCACCGGCCGCCAGCCTCGTTGCAGCACGACGGTGCCCTGTTTTGTAGCAACAGCCGCCGGCGTTTCGCAGCAACTGCCGGCGCCGCGAGGAGCTTGTAGCAGCAGTTACCGCCGCCCCTTTGTAGCAGATGCCACCGCCGATTGTAGCAGCCGCCGACCAGTGGCGGAGGACAAACGAAAGTTTTGGTATGGCAAACTGAGGAACAATAGATAAAAAAAGAAGCCAATTTTTGAGTTATAAACTATTCTTGACTCAACCAAGGACGCGTGGCCAAATTAAGCTATGGCAAACGCCACAGCTTGCCAGAATGGCTCCTCCGCCACTGCCGCCGACCAGCTTTGTAGCAGACGTCGACGTCGATGGTAGCAGCCACCGCCGCCACAAGTAGCAGACGCCGATGCACTTAGTAGCAGCCGCCGCCGCCAAGAGTAGCAGACGCCGATGCCCTTTGTAGCAGCCTCCGCCGCCACTAGTAGCAGATACCGATGCCCTTTGTAGCAGTCGCCGCCGTCACAAGTAGCAGAAGCCGATGCCGGTAGCAGCATCATATGAAGAAACGCCGGTCTCGCGCCTCGCAACTCCATCGCCTCCGCAGCCATCAGCGGCGGCGTGGCCCCAATCCTCCAGCGTCCATGCTGGTCTCAACCTCGCTGCCCCCGTAGTCGTCAGCCCGCGTCGCTGTAGAAGAAGATGACGAGCTCGAGGCTCAATCTCGTGGGGGCGGACCTTGGCGGAAGGAGATGCCGGAGTTTGGGCCAGCGACGTGTGGATGGGCGGAGGCCGCGGCGCGAGATGGGGATTCGATCTGAGGTCTCCGCCGGGGAACCAGTCTATGTCTACAGGCAAGCGTGCAGGCGTAGGGGAGCGGCGCGCGGGGGAAGATGCGGAAGGAAGAAGAAACTGGAAAGAAAAGGATAAAGTCCGTGGGTCCCGTTTTCTAGCTCGCGTTTTGCCACGAAGAAGGACGCGTGGCGTCCTGGGGACCCGGAGGATGCAACGCACGATCGTCCGGGGGCATACAAGCGTTTTCCATTAGTATTATGCAGGATCGCACATTTGGTGGAGCTCATGTATTGTACCGATGGTTATAAAAATCTAGAGAACTTTAGCAAAGACTAATAGATCAATATACCTAAAATAAGCAAAGAGGTAGAGCAACGGGGCCGCCACGCACGGGTGGCTCCGGAGGCGCCCACCACGCCAACCCTAGAACCTCCGCCAGATCTCCTCCCCGGCCGCTGCCGCCGCTAGGGCCGGCGGTGGCGGCCACGCCTGGCCGTCGAAGACGGCGGGTGAGGGCGGGCGCGCCCGGCGGGCCCCGACGTGGGGAGGCGGGACGCCATGGGCGGCGCGGCGGGCGAGCGCGGTCGGCGGCGCGAGGCTTCGCGGGCTACGACGGGGAGGCGCGGAGGAGCCGGAGCATCTCGGCGGTGGACGCAGCGGCGGCGGCGCGCGCGGTGGAGGAGGCTCGGCGCCGGACCGGGGACGGTGACGGACGGATCGGGGAGCTTGGTGGCGGCGGCGGCGTGGAGTGCGTCCGGGGAGTCTCGGCGCGACGGAGGCCGGCCGGCCGGCCAGCGAGGAGGACCGCGTCCTCGTTTCCCCGATGGCGCCGACGAGGAGGAGGGTCCGGAGGTGCAGGGACCGGATCCGGGTCCTTCTTGGGCCCGATCCGGGTTTCGGGCCGGGTGGTCGGTGGTGCCTCGCTGCCGTGCGTGTCTAGGGCCGGAGGTGGAGCTCGGAGTGTGTCCTCCTTGGCCATGCCGGGAGCGGGTGGAGCACCTTGGTGAGGCTACGACGACATAGTGATGTGGCGGCGGCGGTGTGGACAACAAGATCAGCGGCCCCAACCCGGCGGGCAGCGTGGGCGGGGTACGGGATCGGATGAAAGTCTAGCCCGCTTGGCCGGTGCCGGCGGCGACGGCGCCCGTGGGCGTCGTTTCCCTCCTTGGAGGCGCCCCTGAGGTATGCCGACACTTCCCTGCTCCCGCGTGGGTTTGGTGCTGTCTCCGGGCGAAAGCCTAGGTTCGGTGGAACCGACGCATTGGCGGCATTTCGATGTCGCTCCTCTGTTGGGAGCCTTGCGGTTGGAGACACGGCTTGTCTTTTCTCTTTGCGTTCCTCCGGTGTCCGCCACTGTCCAAGGTTGATCTTCCGGGGCGCTATGTACGACGTCGTCGGAGAGTCCAAGACGACGCCTTTTTTGGAGGCCGACCTAGTCCCGCCATCTTCTCTTTTGATGGTGCATCGGTAAAGGAGAGCTCTCTTGCAGATGTCGATCTTCGGAGGTATTCGGTGTGGAGCGAGACGCGGCTTTGAGGATCGGTTCTTTATGTTGTAGTTGTATCTTTGGTGTTGGCTGGTCTTCGGATTAGTCGGGGTGGAGTTCGTTCTGCACTCGTTGTTCGCAGCGAGTTGTAGTCGTCTTGTACTAAAATTCTGCCTTCTATAAAGATATGGTATGTCTTTGGCGTACTCTCGAAAAAATACCTAAAATAAGTAATAATCAGTATTGTTTTGTAACACAACATGAGGCACAATTTGGTTTCGGTGCTTGTTCGCTCCATTTGCATTGTTTATTGAAGCTTGTAATTTTCATATATGCTACACCGTTATCGTGACACTGTTGAGACAAGCTATCTGAAAGGAAGAAAGAGTGAAGATGTGCTTGTGCACAATGAATAAATGAAGGAAAATCCGAAGGAGATCTGTTCAGAATCTTTTTGATGTTTTTTCAGAATTGTACAACCCTGCAGTAGTTTCAGAGCAAAATATTAAAGAATAAACAAAAACGCTGCTTCATTTACCTTTCAGGTTAGCAAGTCAGGCACCCGTCGAGCAGATGTGGAATATTACTGCCATTTTCTTCAACTCGTGCTATTACATGATAAATGGGAATATCAAAGGAAGATTCCGTAACGAATAGCATGTTCTTCATCCCAGACACTTAATGAGCGATTCCATTTGAGCGAAAGAAAATGCTTTTGAAATTCTTTCAGAATTGTCGGTACTTCATACAAGTTTCAGAGTTAAAACTTAAGAGTAAACAAATACCTGCCATTGGAATATTATTACAGCCGTTTTCTTCAACTAGTATTATACTATATTATGCCACAAAACATTAGAAACTGGAGTATTAGAGGAATCTCAAGTGCGTACAGGTGGATACAAGTTGCATCAACAGGCAAACAATCTTTTCATAGACAAACAAGCAATGCATGAATGCACAGAAAAGAAAATCTAATAAACTTTATAGCAATGGTAGCATTACAAACAGTTCCAACTTACTCCAGCTATATGGTACTGTAACATTGTGGTAACATCATTCAACACATATAAGACGGTATTTGTTCAAGTTGCTGCCATTGCGTAAAACAAATAGACATGATTACCATTAAAGAGTGAATAATTAAGAGGATATATATGAGCACGCACTGGCAAACAAAAAGAAGTGTTGGCATGACCGGCTTTTCAGAACCTGGGTGTATGTGAACCCACTTTTTGAAAAGTTCCGTTTGTGATGTCAAAACATGTTTTAAAAATCGAAACACAAAATAATTTCCCAGATGATCTCAAATATGTGCCCTGGACATGAGTTTCGTGACGAAAACACTTTTTATTTTGTCTCGGCAAAAAAGTAAAATTTTGCAGGGATATATAGCAATATATATGTGACGTATTTTGTCCTTTTTAGATTCTGAAATAAAAAAGTGGTTTCTCCGCGAAAACTTTCTACGCACACATGGAACATGCGTACGTATCCGGTTATTTTTATTTCAGAATTTTTTAACATTTGGAAAATGCATTTGCAACCTGGGTTCACATGCACCCAGGTTCAAACCGGACTTTTCCGTGTTGGCATGTTTCTTCTATCACTACAAAGAGAACTTGAACCCATATATTTATGCAAGGAATGTACATTTGTCCTGTAACCTTCGGAAGCTCTAGAGTGGTTTAATGAACGAAGAACATGCCACTGTAAAAGCATGAGGAATTCACTGAGTAAACATTTATTTATCAGTGCTCCAGTTTTCAATAGACAAGCTTTTAATTGACAAACGAACAATTGCTGACTGTGCAGAACAGAAAATTTATGGACTTAAACAATGGTAGCATAGCAAACAGTTACCTTGCTCCAGGTATACGGTATTATAACATTGTTATAGCATCATACAAAACGTATAAAACAATATTTTTTCAACTTGCTGCCATTGATTAACAGAAATGGACATTCTTTATAAAAAGAGTACTTAATTAAGAGGATAGATATGCCCACGCACGGGCAAACAAAACAGAAGTGTTGGCATGTTCCTTCTAAACATTACAGGGAGAGCTTGAACCAATATAGTTATGCAAGGAATGCACTTTTCCCTGTAACTTCAAAAGCACTAGAAAAAGATTTAGAAATTCAGTGAGTAAACATTTAATTCTCAGTAATCAGTCGAGATGTCTAACACATCCGGCTTTTCTTGTGAGAACCAGCTTCAGTGATAGTCGGGTTTTCATGTGGCATCTTGAACCTATTCCTCACTTCAACCAAGACAGACGGAACGCTCTGCATTAAATTGAAGTACTCATCAGTCGTCGCAACCATCTTGAAATTTTCACCATCTGAGAGGAAATCAAGACAGCTAGCTTTGAGTTTGGGGCAGACATGGCGCTCTGCCAGCTCCAACGTTGAGACAACATTGTCTACTGTTATACTGTTACCACATAGCTTGTCCTCACAGATCTTCTTCAGCCGCTCTACCCCGTATCTATCCGCCGCTGCAAGCAAACGCTGGTATTCTGCCATGGTGGAGGAACCATCCGCCTTGCCAGCATCAGGCAATGAACCATGGTACATGTAATGAAGCATAGATCTGAAGGTAGAGGCCCCCATTTCTTGGATGGTGATGGACGCCATCTTGCTTTCCGCCATGGAGCCATAGAGCTCTGCTCTGAAGACCGGCGACCGTGCCGCGAGCACGAGGCGATGTGCACTGAAGCTTTCGCCGTCAACATCGAAGGAGACATCGGTGAGTTGTTGCTTGTGTGACATGATGGCAAGATCATGGCCCAAATCAGGGAGCTCCTCCTCTGCTGTTAATGGAGCCATTGCCGGTGCCCCGTCCCTGATGACCTCCACTGAGCACATCACTTGGAAGTAGTTCTCCACCACGCAGTTGACCCTCACATCCTCCATCCGCGCGAGGTCCAGTTTGTATACTAGCGTACCGTCCGAGATGCGGCTGGTTGTCCTTGTCCCCATGGACGTGGGTGAGCCGGTCTTGTCGAGGAGAACCATACTGGGTATCACCTTGATGCCCTCCATTGCAGGGTTTGATCCATGCCGCACTCTAAGAATCAGCATGAACTCATCACTGATGTCGCAGCGCAAAAAAACTGCATCGCATTCGCATCCGGCGACGACGCTGGTAGCGACTGTCCTCAAGGTGAAGGGAAGCTCGGCCGAGGAGAAGCATACCCGGAAATTGAATTGGCCAATCTCCCTAGTAGGGACGACCACGCAATCGTTGAACTTGCCCTCGGCCATGGTAGATCTTCAATGTTTGATTAACCTCGACCAATTAGGAGCACCGGCAGAGATCTGCGATGGGAGATCAGCGCGGCGGCAAGATAGGGGAGGGAGGCCGCCAGGGGGTGGAGGCAGAAGAGATGGAGTGTGCCGTGTGCGACTAGGGTTCGAGAATTGACGGTAGTCTTTTGGCTCACGCTGAGTTTGGGCTGAAATTTGGAAACGGGCCGTACTATCTATAACAAAACAAAGAGAGGCCACCTATTGTATCTCTAATCCACGGTGATAGGTTCATTTCACTTTCTTTTATGTTCCTTATGTTGTACTTATTATGTCTACGGATGTTGTGCTCTTAGTTGCTACTATGACATTATGATATGTACTTTGTACTCTTTTAACCGAGAAGCCAAGATTTGTAGCATGAATAATATGTCAGCATCTTGTTTGTATCCCCTGTTGAACAATATATTTAATAATAATGGTATATGATAAATAGGGACCATGCTTCTTACATGTATCTCTATACTAGTAATATAATCTTAACTACTTTTTAAGGCTTGCTTCTTCATTCATGCATTTTATGAGAACCAAGTGTAAGATGTTTTGGAATGATAACGGTAACGTCTAAATTCACAATAATGCTCACATTTTTATAGCAAATGATCTCCAAACATCGCATCTCTTATACATAATATTCACACAAATTAAAGGAACAAAATCATTAATCATTGAATTTTATTTCAGTTCTTTTCCATTACTAATATATCGATAACGTCCTCTCTTGTGTTATACTAAAACTTTTGGATTCTTAAATATCTCTAGGGCCAGAGTAGCAGCCCAGCTATGGAGGAAACGATCCAGGCGCCCAGTTCAACGATCCAATTGCTCACGGCATCAAATCGTTGTGGAGCCTCCTAGCAATGGGGAATAACTCTCCAAGTGAATTATTCATGCTAGCATCAAAGTTATCCAAATCATCTAAATACATACTCATGAAAGCTTCAGTAAAAAAAATCATCTTAATAAGGTGTTGAATCTGTTGATTTTGAGCTAGTTGCAATACCATGTTCATCAAATAGTTCATCTTCATCATATTCAGATTCTACATCATCATTGGACAAGGACTTAGATAAATCATGCATCCCCTCTTTAGCTATGCCATCATCCAACAAAACTCACTTTCAATATTAGTTGATTTCTTAGATAATGGTGAACTAGCCAAAGCACCAAATTTCTTTCTAATAACAGGCGAAGCGGTATTTGGTGAAAAATATGGCCTAGTAGACAAGTCCGTACCTCTTCGAGTAGTGGAAGGCATCATAACCTTCTTACAAAAATCCTTATCCTTTTCCATGATGAGAAATAGATAAGTACAACAAGTAAATGATAACAACTAGTCTTACCAATAAATCTAGGTTTCTCGGAAGCGACGCCGGAAAATTTCTTGATGCTCACGAGTATAGGAGATCGCTGAAATCTTCGATGTGAAGTATAACCTAAATTTATAGGTTGACTCTAGGGAAACACAAGAATGCTAGTAAAACTTCAGAAATTGAGACGCCACTCTCAACCACACATGTGTATCACTATACTCAATAAGCAAGTGGTGATTATAGCAGTTGAATCAAAATAGTAGAACAAAATAGTAAAAAGTAGCAACAGATTTCCAGTTTTCACCGGAAGTAGTGAACTTGTAACTTTAGTGGCTAAAAACATAGGCATGAGGTGACAGCGGGGTGTTGCATGAATAAGATTGATCATAGAATGTAATACAGATAACATAGTGTTTAACTCCGTTGTGTATAAGTATGTGTTTCAAATATAGTTATGCATACTAACCAAGAGAATTTGCACAACATCTATTGTCCTACTGCCCATTTCACATGGGCCAACTGGGAACTACACGTAACTAAATTCTACCTTTTCGAATAGCCCGCAACAATGCATTAGCACTCCATAAACACATAATATCCTCAAACTACCACATATTTCTCTTGTTTTCCCTAACTGTTACCTTAGGATTCGCAGGAAGAAGCGCACGCGGCTGCCTCATCTGTCTTGTCTCACAAGGAGTGAATTTGCTACTCCCTTCGCATTTTACCCTATAAATCTGTAACATTTAAAGTTGGAGGGAGTACAGATTTATACCACTCTTTGTATGTCTACATATCTCATTGATTTTTTGCCAGGATATTTTGAGCAACCAAACTTATCTCATTGCTGGTGGGGGGGGGGGGGGACAGTTCCCCCTATCCTTAGATCTGTCCGAGCTTCTGTTATTCACTGCTTATTGCAAAATATAGTGTCTCCTCGTTACCCTCCTCTAGACCATGATAGCACGCGTTGACGTGCCTATCCATTTTGACAGTAGAACAGAGACATGAACCATGTAAAGTTTGATTATTTCGGTCAGCTACATAGAGATCTTATAACTCAGGCATTGCAATTCAATCCTCTCAAATACTAAATATACAAAGTGAAGCATATCTCGCAGTGCTTTTAGATTACTTGAAGAATAAGTAGCCAATGAAATAGAACGATATAACAAAGGGGGTATAGTAATAAAGAGTATGGTTCATACATCAATATGTTCAAACCTAGATGACCATTATGCTATTGACATGTCGCCAGCAGATGACAAATAACCTGCATACAAATACAAAACCTTAACATGGGGTGCATAGACCATTTCATATGGATCTATCGTCCCTAGTCAACTGGGCTTGTTATTACTTGCTATAAATAGTAAGAGCAGGAAACCCCACCAACATGGTGATCAACGATATTGCTTACATTATAGCATTACCCAATACTTGCTAACCAATTCCCAACCGTATAGATAGTCGAAAAGGAATCAACTTCGCCAACATAGTTCTAGGGTACCATCATGCTGTATCATTAAATTCACATTTTGAACCATTGGTAACTGATAACGCGTGAAGCACACGTCCGTTGGGAACCCCAAGAGGAAGGTGTGATGCGTACAGCAGCAAGTTTTCCCTCAGTATGAAACCAAGGTTATCGAACCAGTAGGAGATGAAGGCCACGTGAAGGTTGTTGGCGGAGGAGTGTAGTGCGGCGCAACACCATCGATTCCGGCGCCAACGTGGAACCTGCACAACACAACCAAAATACTTTGCCCCAACTTAACAGTGAGGTTGTCAATCTCACCGGCTTGCTGTAAACAAAGGATTAAACGTATGGTGTGGAGAAAGATGTTTGCTTGTAGAAAACAACAGAGAACAGAGATTGCAGTAGATTGTATTTCAGATGTAAAAGAATGGACCGGGGTCCACAGTTCACTAGTGGTGTCTCTCCAATAAGAAATAGCATGTTGGGTGAACAAATTACAGTTGGGCAATTGACAAATAGAGATGCATATACATATCATGATGATTACTATGAGATTTAATCAGGGCATTACGACAAAGTACATAGACCGCTATCCAGACATGCATCTACGCCTAAAAAGTCCACCTTCGGGTTAGCATCCGCACCCCTTCCGAGTATTAAGTTGCAAATAACGAGACAATTGCATTAAGTATGGTGCGTAATGTAATCAACACAAATATCCTTAGACAAAGCATTGATGTTTTATCCCTAGTGGCAACAAGCACATCCACAACCTTAGAACTTTCGTCACTCGTCCCAAATTCAATGGAGGCATGAACCCACTATCGAGCATAAATACTCCCTCTTGGAGTCACAAGTATCAACTTGGCCGAGCCTCTACTAGCAACGGAGAGCATGCAAGAACATAAACAACACATATATGATAGATTGATAATCAACTTGACATAGTATTCAATATTCATCGGATCCCAACAAACACAACATGTAGCATTACAAATAGATGATCTTGATCATGTTAGGCAGCTCACAAGATCTAACATGATAGCACAATGAGGAGAAGACAACCATCTAGCTACTGCTATGGACCCATAGTGCAAGGATGAACTACTCATGCATCAGTCCGGAGGCGGGCATGGTGATGTAGAGCCCTCCGGTGATGATTCCCCTCTCCGGCAGGGTGTCGGAGGCGATCTCCTGAATCCCCCGAGATGGGATTGGCGGCGACGGCGTCTCCGGAACTTTTTCCGTATCGTGGCTCTCGGTGATAGGGTTTTCGCGACGGAGAGTTTAAGTAGGCGGAAGGGCAGAGTCGGGGGGCGCTCGAGGGGCCCACACCATAGGCCGGCGCGGGCCTCTCCTTGGTCGCGCTGCCCTATGGTGTGGCCACCTCATGGCCCCACTTCGTATCTCCTTCGGTCTTCTGGAAACTCCGTGGAAAAATAAGACCCTGGGCGTTCGTTTCGTCCAATTCCGAGAATATTTCCTTTGTAGGATTTCTGAAACCAAAAACAGCACAAAACAGAAACTGACGCTTCGGCATCTCGTTAATAGGTTAGTGCCGGAAAATGCATATAAATGATGTAAAGTGTATATAAAACATGTGAGTATTGTCATAAAACTAGCATGGAACATAAGAAATTATGGATACGTTTGAGACGTATCAAGCATCCCAAAGCTTAGTTCCTACTCGCCCTCGAGTAGGTAAACGATAACCAGGATAATTTCGAAGTGACATGCTATCATAATCTTGATCAATACTATTGTAAAGCATATGAGATGAATGAAGTGATTCGAAGCAATGGTAAAGACAATGACTAAACAACTCGAATCATATAGCAAAGACTTTTCATGAATAGTACTTTCAAGACAAGCATCAATAAGACTTGCATAGGAGTTAACTCATAAAGCAATAAATTCTTAGTAGAAAGTTTTGAAGCAACACAAAGGAAGATATAAGTTTCAGCAGCTTGCTTTCAACTTCAACATGTATATCTCATGGATAATTGTCAACACAAAGTAATATGATGAATGCAAATAAGCAAGTATGTAGGAATCAATGCACACAGTTGACACAAGTGTTTGCTTCTAAGATAGAAAGAAGTAGGTAAACCGACTCAACATAAAGTAAAAGAATGACCCTTCGCAGAGGAAGCATGGATTACTATTTTTGTGCTAGAGCTTTTATTTTGAAAACATAGAAACAATTTTGTCAACGGTAGTAATAATTCATATGTGTTATGCATAAGACATCTTATAAGTTGCAAGCCTCATGCATATAATACCAATAGTGCTCGCACCTTGTCCTAATTAGCTTGGATTTACATGGATTATCATTGCATAACATATGTTTCAACCAAGTGTCACAAAGGGGTACCTCTATGCCGCCTGTACAAAGGTCCAAGGAGATAGATCGCATTTGATTTCTCGTCTTTGATGAATCTCAACTAAGGACATCCATACCGGGACAACATAGAAAACAGATAATGGACTCCTCTTTAATGCATAAGCATTCAACAACAGATAATATTCTCATAAGGGATTGAGGATTAGTGTCCAAACTGAAACTTCCACCATGATACATGGCTTTAGTTAGCGGCCCAATGTTCTTCTCTAACAATATGCATACTCAAACCATTTGATCATGATAAATCACCCTTACTTCAGACAAGACGAACATGCATAACAACTCACATGATATTCAACAAAGGTGTAATAGTTGATGGCTTCCCCAGAAACATGGTTACCGCTCAACAAGCAACTTATAAGAAATAAGATACATAGCAACATATTCAATACCACAATAGTTTTTAAGGCTATTTTCCCATGAGCTATATATTGCAAAGACAAAGAATGAAATTTTAAAGGTAGCACTCAAGTAATTTACTTGGAATGGCAGAGAAATACCACATAGTAGGTAGGTATGGTGGACACAAATGGCATAGGTTTTGGCTCAAGGATTTGGATGCACGAGAAGTATTCCCTCTCAAGTACAAGGCTTTGGCTAGCAAGGTTGTTTGAAGCAAACACGAGTATGAACCGGTACAACAAAACTTACATAAGAACATATTGCAAGCATTATAAGACTCTACACTGTCGTCCTTGTTGTTCAAACACTTCACCGTAAAATATCTAGACCTTAGAGAGACCAATCATGCAAACCAAATTTCAACAAGCTCTATGGTAGTTCTTCATTAATAGGTGCAAAGTACATGATGCAAGAGCTTAAACATGATCTATTTGAGCAAAATAATTACCAAGTATCAAATTATTCTAGACAATATACCATTTACCCCATGAAGCATTTTCTGTTTCCAACCAAATAACAATGAACGAAGCAGTTTCAACCTTCGCCATGAATATTAAAAGTAACGCTAAGAACACCAGTGTTCATATGAAACAGCGGAGCGTGTCTTTCTCCCACACAAAGAATGCTAGGATCTGAGTTTATTCAAACAAAACAAAAGCAAACAGACGCTCCAAGCAAAGCACATAAGATGTGACTGAATAAAAATATAGTTTCACTAGAGGTGACCTGATAAGTTGTCGATGAAGAAGGGGATGCCTTGGGCATCCCCAAGCTTAGATGCTTGAGTCTTCTTGAAATATGCAGGGATGAACCACGAGGGCATCCCCAAGCTTAGACTTTTCACTCTTCTTGATCATATTGTATCATCCTCCTCTCTTGATCCTTGAAAACTTCCTCCACACCAAACTCAAAACAAACTCATTAGAGGGTTAGTGCATAATCAAAAATTCACATATTCAGAGGTGACATAATCATTCTTAACACTTCTGGACATTGCCCAAAGCTACTGAAAGTTAATGGAACAAAGAAATCCATTCAACATAGCAAAAGAGGCAATGCGAAATAAAAGGCAGAATCTGTCAAAATAGAACAGTCCGTAAAATTGAATTTTTTAGGGGCACTTAACAGGCTCAGATGGAAAAGCTCAAAACTAATGAAAGTTGCGTACATATCTGAGGATCACGCATGTAAATTGGCAGATTTTTTTGATTCTTCTACAAAGAGATCTACTCAAATTCGTGACAGGAAGAAATCTGTTTCTGCGCAGCAATCCAAATCTAGTATCAATTTTACTATTAGAGACTTTACTTGGCACAACAATGCAATGAAGTAAAGATAAGGAGAGGTTTCTACAGTAGTAACAACTTCCAAGACTCAACAAAACAGTAGTAAAAACATACATGAATTATCTTCCAAGAAGTGCTTTTCTTTAACGCCTTTCAGCTAGGCGCAGAAAGTGTGAATCAAGTATTATCGAGAGATGAAGCATCAACATCATAATTTGTTCTAATAATAGAATCAAAAGGTAACTTCATTCTCTTTCTAGGGAAGTGTTCCATACCTTTCTTGAGAGGAAATTGATACTTAATATTCCCTTTCTTCATATCAATAATAACACCAATAGTTCGAAGAAAAGGTCTTCCCAAAATAATGGGACAAGATGCATTGCATTCAATATCCAAGACAACAAAATCAACGGGAACAAGGTTATTGTTAACCGTAATGCGAACATTATCAATCCTCCCCAAAGGTTTCTTTGTAGAATTATCAGCAAGATTAACATCCAAATAACAATTTTTCAATGGTGGCAAGTCAAGCATATTATAGAGTTTCTTAGGCATAACAGAAATACTTGCACCAAGATCACATAAAACATTACAATAAAAATCATTGACCTTCATCTTAATGATGGGCTCCCAACCATCTTCCAACTTCCTAGGAATAGAAGTTTCAAGTTTTAATTTCTCTTCTCTAGCTTTTATGAGAGCATTTGTAATATGTTTTGTAAAGGCCAAATTTATAGCACTAGCATTAGGACTTCTAGCAAGTTTTTGTAAGAACTTAATAACTTCAGAGATATGACAATCATCAAAATCTAAACCATTATGATCTACAGCAATGGGATCATTGTCCCCAATATTTTGAAAAATTTCAGCAGTTTTATCACAAACAGTTTCAACAGTTTTAGCAGTTTCAGGTAATTTTGCACGCTTTGCATTAGGAGTACAAACATTGCTAACACCAATTATTTTATCATTGATAGTAGGAGGTTTAGCAACATGTGAAGCATCAACATTACTAGTGGTGGTAATAGTCCAAACTTTAGCTACATTATTTCTCTTTATCAAGTTTTTCGTTTTCTTCTCTTTCCCACCTAGCATGCAATTCAGCCATCAATATAATATTTTCATTAATTCGAACTTGGATAGCGTTTGCTGTAGCAAATGACTTCATATCTTTATCTTCATTAGGCATAACTTTCAATTTTAAAAGATCAACATCAGCAGTAAGACTATCAACCTTAGAAGCAAGAATATCAATTTTACCAAGCTTTTCTTCAACAGATTTGTTAAAAGCAGTTTGTGTACTAATAAATTCTTTAAGTATGGCTTCAAGACCAGAGGGTGTACTCCTATAATTGTTTTAAGAATTACCATGAGAATTACCATAACCATTACCATTATTAGAAGGATATGGCATATAGTTGTTACCAGAATTATTCCTATAAGCATTGTTGTTGAAATTATTACTTTTAATGAAGTTCGCATCTACATTCTCTTCTTGAGAAACCAATGAAGCTAAAGGAACGTTATTAGGATCAACATTAGATCTACCATTCACAAGCATAGACATAATAGCACCAATCTTATCACTCAAGGAGGAGGTTTCTTCAACAGAATTTACTTTCTTACCTTGTGGAGTCCTTTCCGTGTGCCATTCAGAGTAATTTATCATCATATCATCAAGAAGCTTTGTTGCGGCGCCTAAGGTGATGGACATAAAAGTACCTCCAGCAGCTGAATCCAATAGGTTCCGCGAAGAAAAATTCAGTCCTGCATAAAAGGTTTGGATGATCATCCAAGTAGTTAGTCCATGGGTAGGGCAATTCTTTACCAAAGATTTCATTCTTTCCCATGCTTGGGCAACATGTTCATTATCCAATTGCTTAAAATTCATTATGCTACTTCTCAAAGATATAATTTTAGCAGGAGGATAATATCTACCAATGAAAGCATCTTTACATTTAGTCCATGAATCAATACTATTCTTAGGCAAATATAGCAACCAATCTTTAGATGTTCCTCTTAATGAGAAAGGAAACAATTTCAGTTTTATAATGTCTCCATCTACATCCTTATACTTTTGCATTTCACAAAGTTCAACAAAATTATTAAGATGGGCAGCAGCACCATCAGAACTAACACCAGAAAATTGCTCTCTCATAACAAGATTTAGTAAAGCGGGTTTAATTTCATAGAATTCTGCTGTAGTAGCAGGTGGAGCAATAGGAGTGCATATAAAATCATTATTATTGGTGCTAGTTGATACGTCTCAAACGTATCTATAATTTCTTATGTTCCATGCTAGTTTTATGACAATACCTACATGTTTTATTCATACTTTATGATGTTTTTATGCGTTTTCCGGAACTAACCTATTAACGAGATGCCGAAGTGCCAGTTCCTGTTTTCTGCTGTTTTTGGTTTCAGAAATCCTAGTAAGGAAATATTCTCGGAATTGGACGAAATCAACGACCAGCATCTTATTTTTTCCGGAAGCTTCCAGAACACCGGAGGGAGACCAGAGGGGAGCCAGGGGGGCCCACACGCCAGGGCGGCGCGGCCTGGACCCTGGGCGCGCCCCCCTACTATGTGGTTCCACCAGACCCCCTCCGACTCCGCCTCTTCGCCTATTTAAAGCTCCCTGACCTAAATCCTCGACACGGAAAAGCCACGGTACGAGAAACCTTCCGCAGCCGCCGCCATCGCGAAGCCAAGATCCGGGGGACGAGAGTCTCCGTTCCCGCACGCCGCCGGGACGGGGAAGTGCCCCGGAAGGCTCCTCCATCGACACCACCGCCATCTTCATCACCGCTATCTGTCTCCCATGAGGAGGGAGTAGTTCTCCATCGAGGCTAAGGGCTGTACCGGTAGCTATGTGGTTAATCTCTCTCCTATGTACTTCAATACAATGATCTCATGAGCTGCCCTACATGATTGAGATTCATATGAGTTTTGTATCACTATTAGTCTATGTGCTACTCTTGTGATGTTATTAAAGCAGTCTATTCCTCCTTCACGGTGTAATGGTGACAGTGTGTGCATCGTGTAGTTCTTGGCGTAGGTTATGATCATAATCTCTTGTAGGTTATGGAGTTAATTATTACTATGATAGTATTGATGTGATCTATTCCCCTTCATAGTGTAAAGGTGACAAGTGTGTATGCTATGTTAGTACTCGGTTTAAATTGCAAAGATCTATTATGCTCTAAAGGTTACTTAAACATGAATACCGAATGTTGTGGCGCTTGTTAACTCCGGCATTGAGGTGCTCTTGTAGCCCTACACAACGAATGGTGTTCATTATCAAACAAGAGTATATGTAGCACAAAGGAAGAGAACTTATTTATTTATGTGATCAATGTTGAGAGTGTCCACTAGTGAAAGTATGATCCCTAGGCCTTGTTTCCAAACATCGAATCTCCGTTTATTTATTGTTCTGTTGCATGTTTACTCGCTGCCATATTTTATTCAGATTGCCATTACCACTCATATACATCCATATT
This sequence comes from Lolium rigidum, assembly GCF_022539505.1. Taxonomy (NCBI): domain Eukaryota; kingdom Viridiplantae; phylum Streptophyta; class Magnoliopsida; order Poales; family Poaceae; genus Lolium; species Lolium rigidum. The sequence continues at coordinate 347,415,643 of NC_061513.1, read as the reverse complement.
ACTTGTATCTCACTATCTCTTCGCCGAACTAGTGCACCTATACATCTGACAAGTGTATTAGGTGTGTTGGGGACACAAGAGACTTCTTGTATCGTGATTGCAGGGTTGCTTGAGAGGGATATCTTTGACCTCTTCCTCCCTGAGTTCGATAAACCTTGGGTGATCCACTTAAGGGAAACTTGCTGCTGTTCTACAAACCTCTGCTCTTGGAGGCCCAACACTGTCTACAAGAATAGAAGCACAAGTAGACATCAAGCACTTTTCTGGCGCCGTTGCCGGGGAGGTAAGGTAAAAGGTATTCACATCCTCCGACTACTAAGCTATTTCCTAGCACTGTTGCCGGTGTGTGAGTGCTCGAAGCTATTTCCTTTAGATCCTGCAATTGCATCTTTTTGTTTCTTGTTTTTATTTCACTATTTAGGCATAATGGAAAACAACAAAAAATTTGGTGAGCTTTTTAATCTTTTTCCTGAGTTAGAATTGTTTGATGCGAAAATTAAAAAACCTATGGAACCTTATTTGCATGCTAGTAGCAATGTTATTAGTATGAATGCAATTACCGCTAATGCTATGGAGAAGTCTAAGCTTGGGGAAGCTAGTTTTTGTGATCTTTTTAGCTTCCCATCTTTAGGGGAGAAAATTTGCTCTGATAATACTTTATCTCCCATATGCGATAACTCTAATGATGCTTGTGATATTTTAAATCCACCTACTGAAAGTATTCCATATAAGATACCTATGAACATTATTGAACGTGTTATGGATAATCGCTATGAAGGGGATGGAACTGTCCATCCTGGAGATCATTTACTGTTTTTGCATGAATTATGCAGGTTATTCAAGTGTGCAGGTATCTCTATGGATGAACTGAAGAAGAAATTATTCTCTATGTCGTTGTCTGGTAAAGTGATACGTCCAAAACGTATCTACTTTCCCGAACACTTTTGCTATTGTTTTGCCTCTAATTTGTGTATTTTGGATGCAACTAACACGAACTAACGCTGTTTT
>NC_061513.1:347400614-347414535 GCF_022539505.1 Lolium rigidum | reverse complement strand
GGAGGGCTTGGTTTTAGGGACCTGCATCTGTTTAATATGGCCATGCTCGCCAAGCAGGGTTGGCGCTTGCTTCAAGATCCTGAGTCTCTCTGCGGCAGGGTGCTCCGAGCAAAGTATTTCCCTAATGGCAACATCTTGGAAGCGGTGGCAGCCCCGGGCATCTCCTATACCTGGCGCAACATTTTGAAAGGATTGGCCCTCCTCAAGGAGGGGCTGATCTGGCGCGTTGGCGATGGCACGAACATCAAAGTTTGGTGTGACCCCTGGCTCCCTGTTGGTGACACTAGAAGACCAAGATCCTTGCGTGGTCGATCGCCTATTTCTCTGGTGGCTGATCTCCTGAACCCCATCACTGGAAATTGGGACGCTGATCTTGTCGTCAGCCTCTTCCAGCCTGATGATGTGAAGGCTATTCTCTCCATCAATGTCTGCGAGGGAATGGAGGACTTTCTGGCTTGGCACTTCGATCCTAGAGGTCAGTTCTGTGTCAAGTCTGCTTACAAGCTTGGGGTGATGCTGCATGATAGGAACTCGGGCAAGGAGGCGGCTAGCTCTGCGTCCAACAATGACCCCAGGCCATCTTTTGATTGGAACCATATTTGGCACTTGAAGGCCCCGACCAAAATCAAGATGTTTCTGTGGCGTGTTGCACACAACAGCCTTGCAAATCGTATGAAGATTCATAGGATCGGTGTGGACCTGGACACTAGATGCCCTGTATGCAACAGGCAGGATGAGGATGGGGGCCATGTCTTTTTGAAATGCAAAGCTGCAAAGGCTTGTTGGAATATCCTTGGGCTGGGTAACCTCCGGGATAAACTCTCTCTCTGCACTTCCTCGCGCGACCTTCTCACTGAGTTGTGGAACTGTGATGATGACACTCAGCTGCGCGCGGCAACATTCATGTGGGAGTGGTGGAACATCCGTAACAAAGTGAATGCTGGCGAGAGCATCACGGACCCCAGGGTAGTGTGCTCCAAAGTTGAAAGGCTGCTGGTTGATTTCTTATCTTTGAAGAAGCCAGTAAAACCGCCTAAGCCCCCTGACATACACAAGTGGGCAAAGCCTCCAGATAATCATGTCAAGGTAAACTTTGATGGCTCCTACCTTGCCGGTGCCGGAACGGGTGGCTGGGGCTATGTTATCCGAGACCAGGCGGGCAATTTCATTGCGGCAGGTTCGGGTAAGTCCCCGCACCTCGGGAGTGCTCTTGAATCTGAAGCTGTGGCCTGTCTTGCTGCGATCCAGGGTGCCAATGAGATTGGCGCCAATCGCATCATCTTTGAATCGGACGCGTCTACTCTGGTACAAGCCCTGAAGAGCAACGACTATGATATGTCTTCAATTGGTGTGGTGGTGAAGGAAGCTAGAAGCCTGTGCACTTTAAACTTTGATTCTTTTCAGTTCTCTTTTTGTCGCCGCACCTGTAACAATGCTGCCCATGAGTTTGCAAAGCTGGGAGCAAATTCTGAGTCTATTGACTCCCACTGGGATGGCCCTGTCCCCAGTTGTATCGTTACTATTTTGGCCAGTGATTTAGCTGAGCCATTTTAATGGAAGTCCACGTTTAAGCGTAAAGAAAAACAACAACAACAACAAAAAGCTAGGAGCCAAGGATAGAAGAGCCAGCAGCTAGCTATAACATCGTCCCATCCTCCAAGAGCACTAAGCTCCCAGGGTTGGGCACGTTTCTGGTTGAGCTGTGCGTCGCTTTCGTGGAACCTACTACCTCGCATGCTGCCGTGTCGGCGCGACTCGGCGTCTAGGGCGGTTGCACGTCACATGTACAAGCTAGAAGACAGGAGAGGCCTCGCGTACATGTTTATTTGACCGGGGATTCCATCTTTCTCCTCTTTCTCTTTTCGTTGGGTTCGGCGGTAGGATTCGCTATGTTCTTTCTCTGCATCCTTGGAGCTGCGGTGGCGCGTGCGGGTGTGGGCGGCGGCGCATGCGGGTGTGGGCTGCGGCGGTGGCTGGGGTGCGGTGGTGTGTGCGGCCTTGGGTGGCACCGAGGTGGCCGGCCGCCTCCTCCGTGGCGGTTGTTCCTTCCCGCTGGTATGTCTCCCCTATTTCTTTCGCTATGACTTTTCTCAATTTAGTGGCCGATGAGATTGGATTTAGCCCTCTTAATTAGGTCTAACAAATTTGTGGCGGCTTCAGCTCTGTAGGAGGCCGCCAGGTCACTCGCGGTGTGTCGTGCCGCGGACGAGGGCGTGCAGCGGCGGTGCTGGACGGGACATCTACCACCTGCTCCTGTTGCCGCCCATCGTTGGCGTCGAGGTCATCTACGTCGCGATCCCCACCCATGGCGCGGACCCGTCTAGGGATCTGTAGGAGTCCGCCAGGTAACTTGTTGTGTGTCACGCTGCCGATGAGGGCATGCCGCGGCGTCGCGGGAGGGGACCTCCGCTTCCTGCTCCCCTCGCCGCCTATCAGTGGCGTCGAGGTCGTCAGTGTCGCGCTCCCCTCCCACGGCACATATCATCTATATAGGGAGTTTACATTAGGTAACGGTATAACTCAACCATCTAGGACCTCTCACAGACATTTATCGTCCGAGACCGTCCGATCTGGCATGCTAACGATCCAGATCTCCTGCCCGATCCGAAGCCTCGCAGAACCGTTCCCAGTGTCAATTCGCGTCGAAATATAAGTCCCATACTGGCCAAAATCTCTTGGGCCGCTACTCCGCAGGCCTATCTGGGCGTTTTGTCGTTAATCGGGCTGGGTATGGGCCTTCTTATCCGACCAGCGATTTGCAGCGCACAGAACCTAGTTCCTCGTTAACCCTTCACCGCACCCTCTTGATGACAAAGGCCGAGAAGGCGGAGCGACGGCGGGGGAATGGCCATGGTGGCGCCGCCGCTGTTGATTATTCCCATTAATGGCCTAGCAGGTGCGCCGCTTCAGTTCAATCCGTTCCCTTCTGGTAGTTAGCGCCCCTTTCAGTTTCAGCGCCTTCATATCTCCTCCCCAGGTTGCTCAGACTGCTCATAGTGGAGGTAACATAGGTGGTAACATCACACGTCTCAAGGCATTTTGGTGACATGGCATGACAATAAAAGAAGAAAAAGAGTGAGGTGGTAACTAGCTATGTTACCATAACATCACATATCCCAAAACAATATGAGTCTACAACATAATTAATGACACATTGCATGAAACCACATCTAAGTTACTACCCACTATGGAGATAGTAACTTAGACTAGTAACATAACATATGTTACTAGACTAAGTTACTCTCCACTATGAGCAGCCTCATATAAACTACCCATAATCGTTTTCATATTGCCTTCTTGTCTCACCGTCAACCTCCCGTCCTTCCTCGTTCTTCGCTATGTGTTAATATCACAGTTCCCAGCTTCCTTTCTTCCTACAGGTAATGTAAACGATGCTAACCTATCATGCCAGCTGCATTGTTCTTTTATTCGCAAAAAAAAAAGATGCCTTGTTCTTTGGTAATTGGCTCCTTTGGTAAGTACCTATTTTAGTACCCCCTATCTCGTATCTTCTTGAATGTTCAGCTTCTCAAGTCCGTAATAATGGTAATTGGCTACTTTGGCTTAGGTGTTTTTCCAGGCTTCTAGCAGCTAGAGTTGTGGCTGATGTGGCAATGACATAATATAGGTTGCCAGGTGCAAAGGATGGAGGCGTCAAAAAAGGGGAGTGGTGTTTTGCAACATGGGAGCATATGCTCTCTATATTTTGAAATGCATTGTATACATATTTTAAATTTCAAAAAAATTGAAACAAAAAATTCGCACGTACATCTTCACGTGTTACACGCTTACAAAGTCGTTTCATAAAAAATAAACTTACCATGTGACGTGTGTAAAAAGACAAAATTCAGTGCTAAAAACAATGCTTTTCACAGGATAAGTTTTCTCTTTTTTACATAGGCCACAAAAAATATTATTTTTTCGTGAAACTTGACGCGCACACTTATATTATGGAGTTGTACATGTAGAATTTTTTGTCAAATTTTTTCACACTTCGAAATATGTTTTGTTGGTAGAGGGAGCATACGCACCCGGGAGCCGAATTGAATTTCGTCAAAAAAGTATGTTTTGTTGGTGTGAAACGCCTCCACAGATGTACATCAGTGTACTACTTTTCCTGATGGATATAACAACAAGGTGAAACAAATACTTACAAACTTTCTGTGTGGAAAGATTATATGCTGCACTATCCTTGATCCTTCATGTTATCTTTTCTACGGATTACCTTCAGGGTTTTGCATTCTATATCATAATATCAGGGATTCATATGAAGCCTGCTGAACATATTCTTTTGGAACTTGATAGTGTTCTCTACATTTACATGAATATCGCATGCATTAAAACCATGTGTGTTGCTCTTCTGGTGATTTTGACATTAATAATATTGTAATATGTGTTTTTGTTATAGGAAAGGAAACAAAACTCAATGAAACGATCATGTAATACTATTAGTCCATGGTACACCTATTATTTTTGGGTCATTACTCTATGTGACGGTCGGTATGCTATTAATCCATGTGAGGACAATATTAATAGAATTATAAACTGTGTACCAAAATCAATAGTATTCTCTCCTCAAAAGTTTGTAAAGACAGGTTCAGAGCTATAAGGAATTAAGAGCATCTATTATGCAACCATAACTCCACAAGAGTTGTTGTCTATGTTGCTGCACTATATCTTTTGATTATTCTGAACCGCAGGTTCATCTTTTCTTGAACTATTAGTTTCCCTCCGTATAACATTTTTTTTATCTTTCTATCTAAACCAGATTAACATTCACCATTTAAAAGCATTGTATTTTTGAACAATTTTTTGGTGTTGGTGCCTGATTTAAGAGTGCCGGTAAATGATTACACATGGTAGGATAGAAGCATTGGAATCAATTTATTGCTGGCAGCATAAGATACATCATATCGAAGACGAGTGCCCAAGATCAATTTTATTACCCGGAGTGCTAGGTAGTCTAACAAGGGTGGTAGCGGTTTAGTGGTGTGGTGATCCTTGAATCGCACTTTTTTACTCACATGCTAACGACTCCATGAGCACTGCTCTATCTCAAGAGAAATTTTCAAAGCATCTCACGAGGAGTGTGCTTAAGCTAAACATTGATATGGTTGTACCAGATGGTGATAATCGTAAAGTATTTCTATTACTAAATGATAACATTTTTCGTGTAGTTTTTTTTTTTTGGAAAATGTTACTGATACGTCTCAAACGTATCCATAATTTCTTATGTTCCATGCTAGTTTTATGACAATACTCACATGTTTTATATACACTTTACATCATTTATATGCATTTTCCGGCACTAACCTATTAACGAGATGCCGAAGCGTCAGTTCCTGTTTTGTGCTGTTTTTGGTTTCAGAAATCCTACAAAGGAAATATTCTCGGAATTGGACGAAACAAACGTCCAGGGTCTTATTTTTCTACGGAGTTTCCAGAAGACCGAAAGAGATACGAAGTGGGGCCACGAGGTGGCCCGCGCCGGCCTATGGTGTGGGCCCCTCGAGCGCCCCCCGACTCTGCCCTTCCGCCTACTTAAACTCTCCGTCGCGAAAACCCTATCACCGAGAGTCACGATACGGAAAAAGTTCCAGAGACGCCGCCGCCGCCAATCCCATCTCGGGGGATTCAGGAGATCGCCTCCGGCACCCTGCCGGAGAGGGGAATCATCACCGGAGGGCTCTACATCACCATGCCCGCCTCCGGACTGATGCGTGAGTAGTTCATCCTTAGACTATGGGTCCATAGCAGTAGCTAGATGGTTGTCTTCTCCTCATTGTGCTATCATGTTAGATCTTGTGAGCTGCCTAACATGATCAAGATCATCTATTTGTAATGCTACATGTTGTGTTTGCTGGGATCCGATGAATATTGAATACTATGTCAAGTTGATTATCAATCTATCATATATGTGTTGTTTATGTTCTTGCATGCTCTCCGTTGCTAGTAGAGGCTCTGGCCAAGTTGATACTTGTGACTCCAAGAGTGAGTATTTATGCTCGATAGTGGGTTCATGCCTCCATTGAATCTGGGACAGTGACAGAAAGTTCTAAGGTTGTGGATGTGTTGTTGCCACTAGGGATAAAACATCAATGCTTTGTCTAAGGATATTTGTGTTGATTACATTACGCACCATACTTAATGCAATTGTCCGTTGTTTGCAACTTAATACTCGGAAGGGGTGCGGATGCTAACCCGAAGGTGGACTTTTAGGCATAGATGCATGTCTGGATAGCGGTCTATGTACTTTGTTGTAATGCCCTGATTAAATCTCATAGTAATCATCATGATATGTATATGCATCTCTATTTGTCAATTGCCCAACTGTAATTTGTTCACCCAACATGCTATTTCTTATTGGAGAGACACCACTAGTGAACTGTGGACCCCGGTCCATTCTTTTACATCTGAAATACAATCTACTGCAATATCTGTTCTCTGTTGTTTTCTACAAGCAAACATCTTTCTCCACACCATACGTTTAATCCTTTGTTTACAGCAAGCCGGTGAGATTGACAACCTCACTGTTAAGTTGGGGCAAAATATTTTGGTTGTGTTGTGCAGGTTCCACGTTGGCGCCGGAATCCCTGGTGTTGCGCCGCACTACACTCCTCCGCCAACAACCTTCGCGTGGCCTTCATCTCCTACTGGTTCGATAACCTTGGTTTCATACTGAGGGAAAACTTGCTGCTGTACGCATCACACCTTCCTCTTGGGATTCCCAACGGACGTGTGCTTCACGCGTTATCATGCTCTTTTTCTGGCGCCGTTGCCGGGGACCTAAAGAAAAGTTACACCACAAAGATTTCTATCTCCCACGTCAACTGCACGCCATCAGCTCTTTTTTCTGGCACCGTTGCCGCGGAGATCAAGACACGCTGCAAGGGGAGTCTCTCACATCCAATCTCTTTACTTTGTGTATTGTCTTGCTTTACTTTCTGTTTTGTTTGCTTTCTTATATCAAAAACACACAAAAATTAGTTACTTGCATTTACTCTACTTTATTTAGTTTGCTTTACTTATTTTTATTACTGTTAAAATGAATACTCCTGAGAACACTAAGTTGTGTGACTTTACTAGTGATGTCTACTTGTGCTTCTATTCTTGTAGACAGTGTTGGGCCTCCAAGAGCAGAGGTTTGTAGAACAGCAGCAAGTTTCCCTTAAGTGAATCACCCAAGGTTTATCGAACTCAGGGAGGAAGAGGTCAAAGATATCCCTCTCAAGCAACCCTGCAATCACGATACAAGAAGTCTCTTGTGTCCCCAACACACCTAATACACTTGTCAGATGTATAGGTGCACTAGTTCGGCAAAGAGATAGTGAGATACAAGTAATATGGATGTATATGAGTGGTAATAGCAATCTGAATAAAATATGGCAGCGAGTAAACATGCAACAGAACAATAAATAAACGGAGATTCGATGTTTGGAAACAAGGCCTAGGGATCATACTTTCACTAGTGGACACTCTCAACATTGATCACATAAATAAATAAGTTCTCTTCCTTTGTGCTACATATACTCTTGTTTGATAATGAACACCATTCGTTGTGTAGGGCTACAAGAGCACCTCAATGCCGGAGTTAACAAGCGCCACAACATTCGGTATTCATGTTTAAGTAACCTTTAGAGCATAATAGATCTTTGCAATTTAAACCGAGTACTAACATAGCATACACACTCGTCACCTCTACACTATGAAGGGGGAATAGATCACATCAATACTATCATAGTAATAATTAACTCCATAACCTACAAGAGATTATGATCATAACCTACGCCAAGAACTACACGATGCACACACTCGTCACCATTACACCGTGAAGGAGGAATAGACTACTTTAATAACATCACAAGAGTAGCACATAGACTAATAGTGATACAAAACTCATATGAATCTCAATCATGTAGGGCAGCTCATGAGATCATTGTATTGAAGTACATAGGAGAGAGAATAACCACATAGCTACCGGTACAGCCCTTAGCCTCGATGGAGAACTACTCCCTCCTCATGGGAGACAAGCAGCGGTGATGAAGATGGCGGTGGTGTCGATGGAGGAGCCTTCCGGGGCACTTCCCCGTCCCGGCGGCGTGCCGGAACAGAGACTCATGTCCCCTAGATCTTGGCTTCGCGATGGCGGCGGCTCTGGAAGGTTTCTCGTACCGTGGCTTTTCCGTGTCGAGGATTTAGGTCAGGGAGCTTTAAATAGGTGAAGAGGCGGAGTCGGAGGGGGTCTGGTGGAACCACACAGTAGGGGGGCGCGCCCAGGGTCCAGGTCGCGCCGCCCTGGCGTGTGGGCCCCCCTGGCTCCCCTCTGGTCTCCCTCCGGTGTTCTGGAAGCTTCCGGGAAAAATAAGATGCTGGGCGTTGATTTCGTCCAATTCCGAGAATATTTCCTCACTAGGATTTCTGAAACCAAAAACAGCAGAAAACAGGAACTGGCACTTCGGCATCTCGTTAATAGGTTAGTTCCGGAAAACGCATAAAAACATCATAAAGTATGAACAAAACATGTAGGTATTGTCATAAAACTAGCATGGAACATAAGAAATTATAGATACGTTTGAGACGTATCAAGCATCCCCAAGCTTAGTTCCTACTCGCCCTCGAGTAGGTAAACGATAACAATGATAATTTCTTAAGTGACATGCTACCAACATAATCTTGATCAACATTATTGTAAAGCATATGAGATGAATGCAGCGATTCGAAGCAATGATGAAGACAATGAGTAAACAACCGAATCATATAGCAAAGACTTTTCATGAATAGTACTTTTAAGACAAGCATCAATAAGACTTGCATAACAGTTAACTCATAAGCAATAAATTCTTAGTAGAAGGCATTGAAGCAACACAAAGGATGATTAAGTTTCAGCAATTGCTTTCAACTTGTAACATGTATATCTCATGGATAGTTGTCAACATAAAGTAATATAACAAGTGCAATAGGTAAACATGTAAGAATCAATGCACACAGTTTACACAAGTGTTTGCTTCTAAGATGGAAGGAAGTAGGTAAACCGACTCAACAATAAAGTAAAAGAATGGCCCTTCGCAGAGGGAAGCATGGATTACTATTTTTGTGCTAGAGCTTTTATTTTGAAAACAGGAAACAATTTTGTCAACGGTAGTAATAAAGCATATGCGTTATGTATAAGATATCCTATAAGTTGCAAGCCTCATGCATAGTATACCAATAGTGCCCGCACCTTGTCCTAATTAGCTTGGATTAACATGGATTATCATTGCATAGCATATGTTTCAACCAAGTGTCACAAAGGGGTACCTCTATGCCGCTCGTACAAGGGTCTAAGGAGAAGGTTCGCATTGGATTTCTCGCTTTTGATCATTCTCAACTTAGACACCCATACCGGGACAACATAGACAACGAGATAATGGACTCCTCTTTTAATGCTTAAGCATTCAACAACAGATAATATTCTCATAAGAGATTGAGGTTTTGTGTCCAAACCGAAACTTCCACCATGATTCATGGCTTTAGTTAGCGGCCCAATGTTCTTCTCTAACAATATGCATACTCAAACCATTTGATCATGAAAATCTCCCTTACTTCGGACAAGACGAACATGCATAGCAACTCACATGATATTCAACAAAGGTAAAAGTTGATGGCGTCCCCGTAAACATGGTTACCGCTCAACAAGCAACTTATTAAGAAATAAGATACATAAGTACATATTCTTCACCACAATAGTTTTTAAGGCTATTTTCCCATGAGCTATATATTGCAAAGGCAAAGAATGGAAGTTTTAAAGGTAGCACTCAAGTAATGTACTTTGGAATGGCGGAGAAATACCATGTGGTAGGTAGGTATGGTGGACACAATTGGCATAGCTTTTGGCTCAAGGTTTTGGATGCACGAGAAGAATTCCTCTCAATACAAAGCTAGGCTAGCAAGGTTGTTTGAAGAAAACTCAAGTATAAAACGGTGCAGCAAGACTCACATATGAACATATTGTAAGCATTATAAAACTTTACATCGTCTCCTTGTTGTTCAAACACCTTAACCAGAAAATATCTAGACTTAGAGAGACCAATCATGCAAACCAAATTTTAACAAGCTCTATGTAGTTCTTCATTAATAGGTGCAAAGTACATGATGCAAGAGCTTAAACATGATCTAAATGAGCACAACAATTGCCAAGTATCAATTTATTCAAGACATTATAGCATCTACCACGTGCAGCATTTTCCGTTTCCAACCATATAACAATGAACAAAGCAGTTTCAACCTTCGCCATGAACATTAAAAGTAAAGCTAAGAACACATGTGTTCATACGCAACAGCGGAGCGTGTCTCTCTCCCACACAAGCATGAATTTATTCAAACAAAACAAAAACAAACAGACGCTCCAAGTAAAGTACATAAGATGTGACCGAATAAAAATATAGTTTCAAGAGAAGAAACCTGATAAGTTGCCGATGAAGAAGAGGATGCCTTGGGCATCCCCAAGCTTAGATGCTTGAGTCTTCTTGAAATATGTAGGGATTAACCACGGGGGCATCCCCAAGCTTAGACTCTTCACTCTTCTTGATCATAGTATATCATCCTCCTCTCTTGACCCTTGAAAACTTCCTCCACACCAAACTCGAAACAAACTCATTAGAGGGTTAGTGCATAATCAAAAATTCACATGTTCAGAGGTAACACAATCATTCTTAACACTTCTGGACATTGCCCAAAGCTTCTGAAAGTTAATGGAACAAAGAAATTCATTCAACATAGCAAAAGAGGCAATGCGAAATAAAAGGCAGAATCTGTCAAAACAGAACAGTCCGTAAAGACGAATTTTTCAGAGGCACTTAACTTGCTCAGATGAAAAAGCTCAAATTGAATGAAAGTTGCGTACATATCTGAGGATCACGCACGTAAATTGGCAGATTTTTCTGAGTTACCTACAGAGAACCCTGCCCAAATTCGTGACAGCATGCAACTGTTTCTGCGCAGTAATCCAAATCTAGTATCAACCTTGCTATCAAAGACTTTACTTGGCACAACAATGCAATAAAATAAAGATAAGGAGAGGTTGCTACAGTAGTAACAACTTCCAAGACTCAAATATAAAACAAAAGTGCTGTATTAAAATAGAGACATGGGTTATCTCCCAAGAAGTTCTTTCGTTATAGCCATTAAGATGGGCTCAGCAATTTTGAGACATGGGTTATCTCCCAAGAAGTTCTTTCTTTATAGCCATTAAGATGGGCTCAGCAATTTTAATGATGCTCACATAAGGATGAGAGTTGAAGCAAAAAAGAGCATCAAAAAGCAAGTATGAAACAAATTTAAGCCTAACCCACTTCCTATGAAAAGGAATCTTGTAAATAAACAAGTCAATGAAGAACAAAGTGAATAGCATAGGAAGACAAAACAAGTGTAACTTCAAGATTCTCAACATAAAGAGGGGAAACTTAATATTATTAAGATGCATATAACCATGTTTCCCCCTCTCATAATAACTTTCAAGTAGCATCATTGATGAAATCCACAATATACCCATCACTTAAAACATTCTTATCATGGTTCATATGCATAAAAGTATCATTAATTTTGGCATAAGAAGAGTTCTTCTCATTAATAGTAATTGGAGCAAGATTATTATCAAGAATTTGAACATGGTAAACAAGTTGCATACTAAGGGAATTGTTTTTGGCAATCCAATCATAACTATGACAAGTTTCATAAGGATAGTTATAACCTATATCATAGCATTCTTTATAATAATCATCAAAGATTGGAGGCATAGTGTCATCATAAGAAATAGAATAGTTATCTTTCACAAGTATGTTCATCCGTGACCATACCATCATTGTTACTAGAAGGAGATGTATCAAACATATAATGATCAGTAGCAAAAGGATTTTCAAACACCTCATCCCCAAGCTTAGAGCTTTCTATATCATTATGGGAGGAAGCATGGATAGTACTCGATACTATGGCAATTATTAACATTATCATTTTCAGAATTAGTTTCCCAGAGATTTGCAATATCAAAAGTAGTGTGCTCTTTCAAATCATGATCACTAATGTAGGTAAAGGGCATAGGAAGATCATTGTACTCAGATTCATTATCATAATAATCATCAGGAGCAACATACTTACGGTTACCTATCGTTATCTCATACACGCGGGGATATGTTGTTACCTCTTTCTTTTTATTCCCCTTCTTCTTTTTCTTCTTCTTCTTCGTTCCCTTCTTCTTCTTCTCATTCTCCTCGTTCCTTTCTTTAGGAGGGAGAGGCTTGATGAGAGGCTTCTCCACATAACCTGTTTTATTTCCAGAAACAATAGAAGAAACTTGGGAGGATTCCTCCTTTTCATTAATAAGTTCAAAACACACAGCGGTCCTATCATACTTTGGCAAAGTGTCATCTTCTAAAATATTTTGTATGTAAGTATTTGTATGGCAATTATCAATGCAATAAGAAAAACACCCATGTAGGACATCATCAATATCAAGATCACTCATATGTAACAAAGAAATTTTTCTTGATAACTCTTCACACCACAAAAATAAAGTAAGTTCATCATGCTGATTAGGAGTAATTTCATCATTACAATACAAATTTGCAGCACTCATGGGGTGCGAATTATCATTGGAGGAGCATTGAAAATTAAAATGACCCGCTCTATGGCAAAGTTCACAAATAAAAGGATAGAGGGCACAAACTTTTTTACCAAGATCATCTAGAGCCCTAGACCACTTTCTAGTTTTTTCATTCATATGGTGGATACAATATTCATCTTTGATTTGATTAATTCCACAAGGTCTATGTATTCCACAAAAATTAACATGCTTATAAGAAATAGCATTCTCAGAAGTTTGAGCATGTTTATTGCAATCATTAACAACAATTTCATTTTCCATGCAAGTGTCTTTGAAAGGTTCATGATACTTATCAAAATTCTTCCTAGGCAATTCAAAATGAGAGGCAAAAGCTTTATAAAGCTTTGCAACAACTTGAGAGTCAAGACCATAAGTAGCACTCATATTTCGAATTTTATCAGTATCCATAAAAGTTTCAATGCATTCATAATCATAGTTTATACCTATTCTTTACCTTTGTCGTTCTCCCAATCTTCGCCGTTCTCCCGAATCCGATTAAGAAGGTCCCATTTAAAATCTTCTTTATTGCGCGTGAATGATCCGGAACAAGCAGTATCCAGCAAGGTTTTATCTTGAAAAGAAAGTCTTGCATAGAAATTATCAATTATGATATTACCAGGAAGCTCATGATTGGGGCATTTGAGCATTAAGGACTTCAATCTCTCCCATGCTTGGGCAATACTCTCTCCATCATGAGGCCAGAAATTATATATTCGGTTTCGGTCTTTGTGAATTTCACTTGGAGGATAGAATTTAGAATAAAATAGAGGCACAATATCCTTCCAATCAAGAGAATGCTCATCCTTCAGCAGTTTATACCAATGCGCCGCTTTATGATAACCCACAAGTATAGGGGATCGCAACAGTCTTCGCGGGAAGTAAAACCCAATTTATTGATTCGACACAAGGGGAGACAAAGAATACTCGAAAGCCTTAACAGCGGAGTTGTCAATTCAGCTGCACCTGGAAACAGACTTGCTCGCAAGAGTTTATCGATAGGTAACAGTTTTATAGCGATAGCGATAGTGAAATAACAAGCAGCAGAGTAACAAAGACAGCGAGTAGAGATTATAGTAAACAACGAGGATTAAAATACCGTAGGCACGGGGATGGATGAACGGGCGTTGCATGGATGAGAGAAACTCATGTAACAATCAAAGCAGTGGCATTTGCGGATAATAATAAAACGGTATCCAAGTACTAATCAATCAATAGGCATGTGTTCCATATATAGTCGTACGTGCTCGCAATGAGAAACTTGCACAACATCTTTTGTCCTACCAG
>NC_061513.1:347358099-347400514 GCF_022539505.1 Lolium rigidum | reverse complement strand
TATCACCCATCAAAACCTGGACCACACAAAAATAGGTAACTTCATGTACGTGGTGTAGTAGACCCGCAGAATTTCCCTGTGGTTTTGTCAGCAAGATCGAATACACGTCCGGGTGATAACAATGGGACATTAGTTACTCAAGCTGAAGTATTTGCTCATGGGCAGAGGCTGTCTGAATCTTTTTATTTTTCGATAAAGGGATATATTAATACCAAGAAGATATCGAATACACCCAGACTCTGTCAGTAGTAGCGGAAAGTACGATCAAGCATTTCACCAGAAAGATGACAAGACCAGCAGGGTGGATGGAGCCACTGTAAGTAGCTCCAAACTTGAATTGCAAAAGGGCATAAACCTTTCTGATGCCATCCATTTCCTTCATTTGTTGCACTTTCATTAACGAAGTCAGCTGTTAGTTTTGATAAATCAAAGGTGTTCCGGGTTGTGAGAAATGTCAGTAATCGGACTTGATTACACTTCTTGCACGAAAAACTAACTAATCACTTGACAACAGGGCTATGGTTCCAAAGGCAACAAGATCCACCATTCTGGGCCTCTGACCTCATGCCCCCCCTGGTAGTGTCAAGTTTTCCGGCGAACCCAGGCGGAGAAGTCCCGAGCGAGGAGGGCCCACAGGCACGATGGAGAAGGGCATCACGAGTGGCGTGCGCCTTGGGTTAAAGTACCCTTTGTGCTATTTTCTGGAGAGGAAAGTTGAATGATCCAGTAAACGTGAGTTTACTCTTCTTTGGAGATGGCAAGTTAGCATGGGTTTACCTGGACAGCGACGGGTGTCTTAAAGTGCGGCTGTTTTTCAAAAAAGTTGTGGGAAAGAACTCACAGAGAAGTTGAGTCATTTGGATTTTAGGACAGATGGCACTAAAATCCGAAGAATGCACGCGTGTGTGTGCATCCAGGTGCTTCTCTCTAACTTTCAGCCTACTGACTTATTGATCCAATGATCCAATGTACGTATGGTGTGACCACTATACGAAATTAATCAGATTGCTTCCCTGCTGATCGAGTTGATGGTATGTCGCCGTCTCCCCTGCTGATCGCATCCTCCCTTCCCATGCGAGTATGCGACAGCAACATGTAAGGATCAACCACCAGCACCTCCGTGGCAAAGCAAGCACGTAGCACGTGAACAAATCATGTTTAGCTTCCTCGACGGTGCACGCATGGGTACAGTGTTTCGTCCCATGCGCTCCTTGTAGATGAAGATCAACATTGTTGACTAGAATTCGACATAATTTAGTTATGTGTGCACGAGAAGATATCATCTTGTATTTGGGGACCCGCCGACATTGTTGTGCCGTCGATCAATTCACTAGTTTAATAGATCTAGCCGACTTTGGGACACCAGCTTTGTATTGTACCTTCATACTTAACCAACAAAAACAATGTTTTTGACGATCGAGGCCTTTACGGTGCTTTTCTTCTAGAATGAAAAGATAGAGAAATCACTTTTGTTATTTCACAAAATGTTACTGTATTCCGCAATATTTACGTAGAAAAATCAGTGTAAAGCCAACATTCTGGCATCTGAATATTTTTTGAATGCATTTCTGCAGCTGAACGTTGTTGGAGTGGAGTCCTGCGGTTCTGTTGTTCGATGATCAATGCTAGTACATCAAGATTTTTAGACAGATGCGTAGTACTTTTCCTATAACAGCTAAACAGTCGCAGCAAGCAACATGCATGTATTATTGAAGTCCAGCAGCTCACGGTTTTGATCACAGTTAGGAAATATTCAGAACATGATTTCTTCTCAGGATTCACTGTTGAAATCGCTGAGGGAATGCACCCAGCGTTGTGACTCTACCAGACCGTTTCGTCAAAGAGAAGGAAACGACCACTAGTAACCAACGCGCTGTGACTCGACCTGACTGGTTACTCGAATAGAAACAACACCACAGGTACTCTCGGCGAAATTGTATTTGCTGATTATACTTCATGTGATTCTTATATACAGGTTTCCATGGATTAGTTCAGTTGCGCATAGAAATATGACTCGGTCCGCTGCTATCCATCATGCACATAGGTATGCACTAGATTTAGATGTGCGCCTTGGCGCACGATCCCGTGAAATTTGCGCCGATATATTTTGTGTAAGGAACATGCACTTATACACACTCAGTACGATGAGAGACACAACAATCAGCCACTCATTCAGCCCTACATCAATAACATGCACTTAGATACACTCAATATGATGATAAAGTGTTTTTCAATGAAGAGTAACATGGTATTTAAATGATACAAATTATACAGGCATCGCTAGCTCCTGTTCTAGCCGATTCTGAAAGAGAAAGATGAATAAGTCTATTAAAAGTACTTCTGTCACGGTGCCATCCTTCGTCACAATGACCGGGTAGGTGAGGAGGTTCCCGGGGAGGTTGTCGTTCAGCTCATCACTGGCGTAGAGGTCCCAGTACTTGTCTGCCATCTTGTTCACCCTCCGGACGCACTCCAGGCTCCCCGGGTTGAGGAAATCGTTGTGCAGCATGCCTAGGTGCTCATACCACAGCGACATCCGGAAACCATGGACCTGCCTTCTGGCAACCTGGACTTTGGTGTTTAGGTGGTGCGGCTGGAATGAGCCCATGGCGATTTCGATGTCCCCACCCCCGTCCATTGACCGCTGGTTGATGTTGGTAGATCCAACGATGATGTACTCGTCATCAACTGATTTAAACCAAGCAGACTATGTGTTAGAATTTTTAACTTCAACCACATGGGACATGTCCTGACAGTATAGAACAGGATGAAGTGACAATATCTAGTAATTTTGTGACAACAAGAATGGAAAAGTGGAGATATGCATGTTCTATTGTAAAAATAATAATCAGGTATGGGACATGTGTGTATAATTGTACTGGAAAGTAGACAGTGACACCAATAAATTCTATGCACACTTCAAACATAGGAATCTTGGAAAGCTGAAATGTCATGCAAGTACCTAAGATGTTTTTTTCGAGAAGGGTTGAAATGCCTAAGATGTTCACAACTGCAAGAAAATTTTCATGTAACATATGGAGTGGGCATACCTATCATCATCTTGGAGTGAACATAGATCATGAACCGCCGAGCCTTTTGTGCCATTTCATAGGCTGATCCATCCAATGGGCGACCTGCAGGTTCATACTCACCGCTCCTCTTCACCTCCCTGTTCCCTAAGCATAAGAAGGTGAGGTAATCCTTGGGGTTCGCGTCGATCCCCTTGCCCTCAAGTGCAATGGCGATGTTGTAGTACATCATGTCCATCGTCCTTCTCTGCCAGTCTAGTATTGCCTGAACAGAGTCACTTTCAGGAGCACCTTCCGGCCACATTGGCACCACAACATAGCTAGTGAAAGACGTATGTACAAAACTCTGCTGCATCTCTTTCTTTCATCCTCATGGCAACATCTTTGTAATGTCGACCTCAGAAGTTGCAGATCATCCAACAGGGTCGAGCATGACACACGTTCCTGGAGCACACCTGGTAGAGAGTAAAGTAAATGTCATATTAGCCGAGGGGAAATGACACCAGGGATGAGCTCCATATGAAATAACTGTCATATATCCTTGTCTGTAGCAAATAAGTGAACCTAACCAATAGCTTATTCCGGGTATCTAGGTTTGGTTTGGAACACATGGGAGGTGGGCCTATACATTTTTTTCTTACTATGTTAGTTGATTTACCTGATCGCAAAAATGTGTATGAGAAAGTTAAAAAAAATCAATACTGGTGCAGCTGCCATTGTTTAGGGTCAAGACTAAATTATAAGTTGCACCCATTCAGACCTAGTTATTATCTAATTAGGAGTGGTGATAAGAATTGAGTCTAATAGTATGGCGTAGGTGTTGTAGGGTTCAGCTTAGAGAAAAAGGGTATTAATTCCTATCTATTAACAAATTTGATGTCCCAAAGCAGACAATGTTGCCGAACCAGCTATCCATCTTAAGGGGTGAATAAGCAACTCATATCTATCTACCTAATGAAATCCAAAGCATAAAAAGGAGTGGAACTAACTAATGTGAATACTGGATGCAAACAGAAGCTAATCACAGCCTTACCATAAACAATTTTTAGACTAAGGCTGTGATTATTCAATCACCTACAATCTTTGCCAACATCTGGTCCATGTCCAAAGACATGTATCATGACTTGCCTAGAACACATCGAAAGCTGTTTGTATCAAAACAACAGGGATCATATATAGTGAACCCAAACTGCTAAAGGAGAGCACAAGTCAAAGCCTGTCACCGTAACCCAGAAGACACTCAAGTTCTTAATAGCACTCCAGAGCCTAAAACATTCTTCTCATGTGCAACAATATGGCATGATCACACACATAAGGACCAAGGCATGCCCGATTGCTACAGGAAGGCTGCAAACCAAACTTATCGGGCATGTTAGGTCCTAAAACATTCATCAATTTGTCTCCGGGAAAATATTCATTTACTCACTGTTGTAATTTTCTTTGACAAACATTCACTTACATATTGTTCTTATTTTCTTCAGAAAACATTCATTTACTCAAAATATTGTATACTCTAGAAACATGGCAGTGCCAAAATAATAACTAAGGTCGATTTTGTTATGTCTATAACCTGGAAATATGATGAACTCTTATGTTTATGTCGACCCATGTTTCTGAAATATCATGAAAATCAAATAGCCTGGTATAAAATAGCAGTACCATGTATTTCGTCCACCGGTAGATAGGCCATGATTGTTGTGAGATTTATCACATAAAATCCAAAATATGTATTACCGATTAGTTCATTAATTAGGAAAAACGGAAGTACCAAATAAAAATGCATATGATATTGTTTACCTTTACAATTGAATAACCGATGGAAAAAGGTGCTAGTCATAGGAAGACAGAAAATTTCAGGCCCTCAACAGAGAGAACGTGCATCTCAGAAAAAATATAGGAAATCTGAGCTGCAATAGTAAAAGGTAACTCTGAATTAATCTTTGAAATGAGCCATTGGTGGCAGCTGCAAGATTTCAACTTAGTCTTACCCTCAAAATATTTAGTTTGTGTGGAAATAATGCTTAAGGCTATCACAAGAATAACCCACGTAGAAAGAGAACCGATAACCAAAATAAATAGTGGATGGAGATCACACATAAATCTTGTAAAAACCCCATAATTACCATGCAGCTCACCCCACGTGCCTTCCTTCACCAGTCCACCCTATTTCTGCTCGATTTGACCCTCAAGAGTGCCTCAAGAAACTAAAATGATTTTGCGTATAATTACTGAATAAAGTCTAATAAAAATTGGTCTTTACATGTCCTCCCCGTGGTAGAAGCACAAACAGGTTGCACAAAACTGGAGCTACACACCAATTAGTTTCAGTTTTGTATTTGGGATTATAATCCTTTTATAAACCAATGATTGCATCCTATCTGAGATTTGTACCTAGATATGGTAAATTAGGTACTAAAACTCTAGTACTTTCAAAGAAAGCAAACAAAGATATTTTATTCCAATTGTTCATTCATTTCTTGGATCATTGGAGCAAACATAGCTGATACAAAATATAATAATATTAACTTGTCGCATTCTATTCTCTTATGGGTGTTTCCTCAAACAACTTGTCGCTGCTAAGAGCATCACATATGTGCATCTTTTACAATCATTTCATAGAACATATTTTACTGGCCACTAAATACTCATATATAATGGTTGTAACAGAAGAGCTCTGCACCTTGTAACCTCAGGGTTCTTCTCCTCTACTTGTACCATCTAGGGTGAGAGGCATGGCTGCATACGTATTGACAGCCAGATAGTGGTAGTGATGAATGGGTACCTCAAAAAAATGTTCAGTTAATAAGCATACATAACAGCTTTCCTAACCCAATGGGAAATATCGTCCCTTGCATATATTGATGGATTGAGAAGGCCATCACCAAGAGGTTCATATTCAATTATTTCCTAGGTCAAATAATTGGTGCCACTAAATGAATGAATTCAGGAATATGGATTCATGACCCGAGAGAAAAAAAACCAAGACCATTACTTTATATCTAAATATGCAAGCTCTCCTCCTCGGGGGGATTTAAGGAAAAGATCAAAACCAAGGCCATTACTTTATTTCTAATCTACGAATGTAAGAGGAAATTGAAAAATATTACAAACACCAGAACGTAAGTGTTTCCAATTTTGGTCTTACAACTCTCCCTGGCAAATAAGCACACATATACAAATCGATAACTGGGCAAATGAATCTAGTGATTTAAAAAAACGAACCACGGATAATTATGATACTATGCCTAAATATTAATAATACGATATTTGCAAGACACCAATTAAGAAAACTTACTTAGTAGAAAATAAAACAATGATAAAAAGAGAATACCTATGATTAATCAGTGTTGTGTATTATGTTTGTAAGACTAAATCTACTTGCCCCCCTTAAAAACAGAAGCATTTCACATGTATTCATAAAGCTGAAGTTCACTCTTCTTTCAATAGAAATTATGTGAGAAGGCGAGACAGGTTACCTTGCATGAGTTTGACAGAAATAAATGTGTCTTCCCACTGTAAAACAATAGTAGTCCTACTACCAAAAAAATAAACAACTTGGAATAAGATTTCAGATATAGACAATCCATACATTGGTATTGTTATTGGATATTTTGATAAAATGACAAATTCCAGCAGCAAACATATAAATCATTAGAAAGTGGCATCTTAGATACCATGCAACTGAAAAGGAAACTGATGTGCACGAAACGTCCTAACTCCTAACCAGGATTGGGCCATGAGGATATATATGTGTTAATCTATACACAATCGAGGAACCAAAGCTGAACAAAGCAGGTAGAATAATCACAGGTGAAGTGCGCAGTAGTCCAGTACCTAACCAATATTTTCTAAAAACATAAAATATCAATTGTTTGAATTTTCTGTAGTAGAAAGTCATTCAATATCCAAATAATTAACCCACTCCACCCATTTCCACTATCCAATTGATTGATTGGGATCATGAGAAAGGAGACCAGAGATCATACAATTAGCTAGTTAGGCTAATACACCATTTGAGCTAATAATTGCCAAGTAACATAGACCGGTTAGATGAAGCAAAAACAACTCATTGCTACAATCTACCAAGCGGTGTGTATAATATAGAAGGTATACTCTGCTAATTCTTTCAAGTAAGCAATCAACAAATATATGTAGAAATGAAGGCCTTTAAAAAGGGAAAATAAAGCAATACATACCACAATCTTTTGTCCATGGTAAAGACAAAGTTTCTATGTAATGAAAATCCACAACGACATGCCAACAACTAATGGGTTTACCCAATGATGAAGTGAACAACTAATTGGTCATGTCCTGTTAATTAATAGTTCAACTAATCATTTGGTAGATAGAGCAGCAGAAGGTATCAGAGAACCAAATATATGGCCTTCCATTCAAAGGATCATGTACACGTATGTTCTTAGTAAACTAACACCAGAAGATTAAGCAAATAAAATAATTGTTGGAAAGTCTCCATATTTGTACCCTCGATTCTGCATATATGCACCAAAAACCACATGGTAATTCTTGAGGACCTAGGAAATATAAATCATATTCCACACATCCAACAGAGATCAAAGCAAGATCACACATAAAAAATCAAAGGAGTAAGGGCGAGAAAGGACAGACTAACATTGCCAGATCCTGTGCAAACTTTCCCCCACCACTGGAAGGAGTAGCTTCTGAGAAAATAATTTTAGCTCATGAAGGTAGTCATCAACAAAAGATAAGTTAGCATTTACAATCAACAGAAATAAAAATCAAGATTCTATACTTGATTATTGCAGATCTGTATTCATCTGTTGTCTCCTCTTTAACCTCCCTCACTATTTCTTCTTCCCCTTCCCATCTCCCTCTCTAATAGCAACGAATCAACCAAACAACAACTGAATGCACCAGAAAATAAAGCAAGAAAAAATAGTGTGAGGAGAGAGAGAGAAATGATTAGTAAAAAGTGCACCATTGTCATATTACTTGTATTTTCAGCCACCAAAATCCCAAGGGAGCAACTATGGGATCAAACCAGCATGGTGGAAAGAGTCCCATGAGATCTATAACAATAGTTGATTCTTCCTTTTATTTTTTTTCCCTGAGTAAAAAGAGCAAGATAGACAAATGACGGATTAGTGATATGGTAAAAAAACCTGAAGTCTAATAAATCTTTTATGACAGGGAGACTACTAAATCAAGTGACGAAGATGTCAGCTGGGATTAGGAATTTCCGTACATCTCAACCAACAGTGGCCTCAATGCATCCTTTGCACAATATTAACATATGTATGAATCCGCAAGTGCGTATTTCAAACTAAAAAAATATATTATGTACTACTTTGCTCCACCATATTTATTATTTACCATGTGGAATATCACATTCAGTAAGCCCAACCAGATAACAATGGCTTATGTATGCAACAAATAGTACATAAATAATATTTTTCACAAAAGAGGTAAATGTCCTGGATCGAACAATTAGCAACTTCCCCGTAGAATAATGAACATGTACCACAAATAGTCAAATAATCAGTTTGAATTCATGAAATGTAAGAAAAAGGGAGGCAATAAAAACTGAATATGTACTGACCTAGAGGCTAATAAATAATATGGAGAAGATGTTTAGATAGCAGTGGGACTTGTGCTCACGACTAACAAATAAGGGATCAGCTTGCGGCATGACCCGCGCTTGATTTATCACATTTACTTGCAGATGGAAAAACAGCCATTAACTTGAACCTGAAATCATAATGATTCATGCAAACATTAAGTAATAGATGAAACACAATTAAGTTGGCCAACATAAACTATCTAAACCAAGAAAATGGTACAAAGTTTAGTAGAAACAAATTTCTCTTCTAAACACAGACCTCTCTTAAAGGGAGTCACAAATTAACTCAACAAATAGAAACTATTTTATGAAGATACTGACTATGAGGTCCAAGAACTGGTGTGTCCGATCTGCACATAAAAACATGTTATATAAATTGTGAAAAGAACAAAGCTGAATCTTTACTGCATCCAAGAACATCTTCAGCTGTGCCCAATCAAGAGATAAAAAAGAGTGAATAACCTGCTTGGACTTTTGTCAAACATCTTTTGGCATGGATAAACAGATCTGCACAAACAAACAGAGCTTCTAGGGATTAGAGAGAGAGAGAGAGAGAGAGAGAGAGAGAGAGAGAGAGAGAGAGATGAAGGAAGAGTTTGGGACTTTGGGTACCTACGTTCATGTCAAGTCAGATGTGGCGGCAGCCCCCTCTGTTCTGGTGGCTATTCCCATTCAGCGCCTGGGAGAAGGGAGATACGGGCGGGGAGAGCAATGGGGTGGAGAAGGGATGGGATGACAGCTGCTTACCCTCCCTCGGGTAGAAGAAAGACGCAGTGCGGAGCAGCACGAATCTGTGGCCTCCTTTGCCGAGGACGGCGGGGACGGCACGCACAGCGTCGTGCTATTTCTTCCTGGCCAGAGGTGGAGGAAGAGGGCCGAGGGCGGCGGGGACGATGGGCACAACCTAGGGAGCAGGCAGGACGGAGGAGATCGAGAGGGGCGACGACGTTGAGGGGACCTCGCTCCCGCCGTAGCCCTCCATCCACTTCCTTGATCGAAAAAACATGCGGGAGCTGGAGGTGGTGGTGCGAACGGCCGCCGGTGTTTCCTCTCCCACCGACGCCGACACGGGCTGGAGCGGACCGACGAGGAGATGGGGCGGCGGCGATTCGACCATGAGGTGGAGTACATGGGGAGGGATTGGGGAGGGCAGATGAGGATGGGGATTGGCCGCCCACCCATCGCGCATCCCTTCCACGCCCACCGACCCTACTCCCGCAGCGACGCATGACCCACCCAAAACCCACCCTAGGAGACTAATGAGTGGACCTGGCCGAATGTGGGTCCCATACGCAGGCGCATGCGCGTAGAATATGGCCGTTCCATGGCTTGATCTAGAAGGGGAGGAAGCCCACGCCCAAACTGCTCACTCGGAGCGGGCGGCCAAGATCCACTGCCTGACAGCTCCTGATAAGATCTGATGGCCACGAAACTGAAATCGCTGTGAATTCCCCTATGGGGGGCATCTATTATACCTTTAGATGCGTGGCATACTCCGTCCAAGCTAGAAAATTCGGTAATTAAGTTTAGTCTCACATTATTGGGGGTGTAGAGCCTCTTTGTGAGAGAATTCGGTAATTAAGTTTAGTCTCACATTATTCGGTAATTAAGTTTAGTTTCACATTCACTACTCGCACATATAGTGGCGTGGGGTTCCAGGGTTTACAATACATAATATATGTGCAATCGTAAGAGAGGAAGAGTTGGGGGAAACCTCGCACATATAATGACGCGGGGTTCCAGGGTTTACAATACATAATATATGTGCAATCTACCCTAATATATGTACACGCTAACCACCCCCCTATAGTCCCAACGGGAGGCTCTTGACGCAGAGATTGGACCAAAAGTCGAAGGGGAGCTGACTCGGTAATCCCTTCATCATGATATCCGTAAACCGAAGAGAGGTGGGTACATGCAGCACCTCGACTTCACCAAGATACACCTTCTCGCGAACAACGTGAATGTCAATCTCGTTGTGTTCGGTGTGGCGATGCTGGACTAGGTTTGAAGACACGGTACTCAACTTTGGCACTGGAGCGGGAGACGGTGGTCTGTCTCTTGGAGGACCAAGAGATGAGACTATCACCGTAGTAAACACAATAGCCAGAAGGAGAGCGTCTGGAGTCCGGTCAACCATCCCAAATCGGCGTCAGAATAAGCCATCAAGGTGGCCTATGAAGATGCACGAAGATGAAGACCAAACTCCATCATACCACATACATATCGAAGAACTCGCTTGACGAAGCAAGATGAGACATCCGAGGAGCATGCATATGAAGGAGGAGCATGCATATGAAGGCATATCTGTTTCACCACATAAGATATATCCAGGCGCGTCACAGTGAGATATTTGAGAGCTCCAGCAAGACTCCTATACTCAGTAGCATCAGAGAGAAGCTCACCATATGTAAAGAGTTTGGACTGGGTGTCAATCAATGTTGTGGTGGAGTGGCAGTAAGTCAAACCCGGGCTCCGAAGAACATCCGCAACATACTGGCGCTGAGAATGAAAGAGTCCATCCGACAATCTACTGATAGCAATACCAAGGAATAAGTGAATGTCTCCTAGATCTGTCATAGAAAACTCAATGTGCAGCCTATCAAGAAACCGTTGAAGAACCACAATAGAGGAGGTGGTGGCAATATTGTCGTCCACATAGAGCAGTAAGTAGGCGACATCAGAACCAATGTGAAGGAAAAACAAGGAGGTGTACAGAGGTGACAAATCCCAAAGAGGAAAGGTAGGTAGAAAACCGTTGGTACTACGCACACGGGGCTTGCTTCAAACCATAGACTTGTGGAGGCAACATACACGATCTAGGTTATTGGGATCAACAAACCCATGTGGCTGCTGACGGTAAACAACCTCATTAAGTTTTCCATTGAGAAACACATTCTTGACATCAAGATGACGGAGGGCCAAGAACTAGAGACGGCGATGGTGAGGAGAAGGCGAATGGTAGCAGGCTTGACGACTGGACTAAAAGTCTCATCATAATCAATGCCAGGGCGTTGAGAATACCCACGAACAACCCATCGAGCCTTGTAGCAAGCAAAACTGCAATCGGAGTGGAACTTATGGCGACATATCCATTTGTCAGTGACGATATTGGCGTGAGGAGGGCGTGGAACAAGCGACCAGGTGTTGTTGTCGATGAGGGCATGATGCTCATCCGCCATAGCAGCTCGCCGAAGAGGGTCTTGCATAGCCTGACAAAACGTTGTCAGCACCGGAGAGACTGATGTAGTGATAGCCGATAGAAGTCGTACGATCTGCGGGTGGAGGCACCGCATCCTCAATGTCGGTGATGATAGGGCCGCGCAAGGTGGATGTAGAGCGGATCATGACAGACTCCTCTATCGTGGCAGAGAATGGAAGCATGACATCCTGCCGTGGGGCTGTGGCAACATGACACGTGGGCAGGGGCAGACTCCTCTGCCACGTCAGAGAAACAGGGCGCGGCAGCCTGCCGCGGGGGAACGTCAACCTGGCATGGTGTCACGTTAGTAGGATCCTGCCGCGGTCGAGAAGACGCAACATCACATGATGTAGCCCGGTTCGGACCAGGCACGTCTGGGGGCCAGTTGAAGAGGAAGCTGGGGCGCCGAGATGTGTCCGGTTGAACTGAAGATGTCGTGGCTGCATGCTGGAAAGGAAATACAGTCTCATAAAAAAATACATGTTGTGAGATTAGAACTTTTCCCGAGGCTGGATTGTAGTAGCGATACCCACGATGGTTGATGGTTGGACGGATAACCAAGAAACACAAAAGAAACAAAATGAGGATTGAGTTTGTGTGCGGCAGTAGATGATACATTAGGGTAACATAGACATCCAAAGACCCTAAGTGTGTTATAAGAGGGGGAGCTACCTCTTATAGGACTAGAGACTGAATTGCTCGACATGGATGTCTATTAAGAAGATATGTGGAGGTGGCAAGGGCCTCTGCCCTGATGTGCGCAAGTAAATGAGCATGTAACATTTGGGTGCGCATAGTGTCATCAATGGTACAGATAGCATACTCGGCCTTGCCGTTATGTTGGGATGTATAAGGACACAATATGACGATAGACTAGAGAGAAGAGTATCAACTGTGGAGTTGAGGAACTTAGTGCCGTTGTCAGTCTGTATGGAGCATGGAAAAAATAGCGCGATATTCCAACGCTAATAGCAAGCTATAGCATATCTTGAGAGCCGACGCTACGCTATTTCGGCGCTATAGCGCGCTACGCGTTAATAGCATGCTATAGCATGCTAATAGCGTATTTTTAGACCCACACTATTTTGTTATAGCGCGCTATTTTTTTCCTTGGTATGGAGTGTATGGGAATGCCGAATTGTGCGTGAGCATAAGAGAAAATATTCTTGAGTTCACTGGAAACACGTGATTTTTGTTTAAGTGGAAAAGGAAAATAGAAGTGCGAATACTCATCGAAAATCACGAGATAATAACGAAAATCAGAAGTACTAATAATTGGTGACCTCCGCAAATCACAATATATCAAATCAAACGCGGCGCTAGACGCAGAAGTAGGCGAACTAAGAGACAATTGAACATGTTTGCCAAGTTGACATGCATGGCAAACCAAGGGACGAATCGTAGTACACTTGATAGAAGATAAATGTTGAAGTGTCGACATTGCATCATGACCGGGATGACCAAGACGTTGATGCCACAGTTCAGTGGAGGTAGCGAGCATGGTAAAGGCCGGAGGTGGTACCAGGAAAAACATATAGAGATCACCGTCACTATTGCAACGAAGAATCACATGACGGGTCTTGAGGTCCTTCACATAGAAATTAAAGCCGTAAAACCAGATGCAAGCCAGCGGCGCTCGGTGGTGTTTCCCCCTTCAATCTTCGCTGGTTCCATTTAGTGTTTTTTTGCTTCATGGTTTGCCATGCTTCGATATCGCGATCGGAGCCCCTTTTATAGAAGGTTTTAAGTCAAGAAGAAGAGATCAATGCGAAGATGGACAACGGAGCAACCATGCGCTAGATGGACCCCATGGTGTGACTAGGGTATATAGTCGCGCTGTGGCCCTAGGTCGGCCCTCTGGCCGTCCCAGGTGAGGTCCAAGTGCTTCATGGCTTCATTATTCGTAAAATAATTGCTTAGAAATAATCCTAGGTCATTTTAACTTCGCGGAGGTCCTTAGAAGTTAAAAATACAAAAATAGGGTTTTTATGCCCAAGAGGGCTATAATACAAATCTTTTAGGAAAATTTCCAAAATCATTCCAAATAATTATTACAACACCTTATATGATGCAAGTCTAATGAAATATAGAGCAATAAGCTACAAAGAACATAGATGCATTTTAGCTGCATCACCCAAAGACCAGTTTCGGAACACACCCATCAAAGCTCCTTCTCCTTTTGCCCCTTCTTCTTAAAGTTAGTCTAGGAGGCTTTGTTCTTTTCCCTGGATTTTTGGGTATTTTTCCAGACCATGCTGGTAGCAGAATATTGCTCGGTTTCATTAGTGTGTTTTTCTTTTTCTTGCTTCTTCCCTTCAACATACATAGAGTCAATGATATTCTCAACATATAAATCATGCGTGTAATGTTCCAAAGAAGTAAGATCTCTAGTGGCGTGCCACTACTAGGGAGGATACTAGTGGTGCACCATAGAAAACATGTGCCATTGCTATTCTATTTCTGACCACCCCCACCCCAAGGCTTACTAGTGGCGCACCATGGGCATGGTGCCCCCCCTGCTTTACATATGGTGCGCCACTAGTAAGTCTAGACATGGGTTTGACTATGGGCATCATTTGTACCCATTAGCAATGGCGGAACATGGCATGGTGCACCATTACTAAGGGGAGCCAAATTCTGCCCACCCCCATGGATCGCCTTTCTAGTTTTTTTTAAATAAAATTTTTGATAAAAAAATTAAAATATAAAATCATTGGCGATGCCAATGTGTTATGTCATCTAGTTGCAAGAGAAATTAACAAACATGAATTTCAATTCTTTTTGCAAAATAGCGCCATGTATCGGTAAAACGACTTTTCTGGCGTTTTTTTATATGAAATTGTATCTACGAAACTTTTTACATCCGAATTCTTTAGATTCTCAAAAATAAAAACATAAACAAGAGTTTTTCCAGCTTTTAGTTTTCAGGAAAAAAAATTCACAAAAAAGGTAGCAGTGGCGCACCAGGCCTTGCGGTGCGCCCCCGCTAAATTTCCCTCCTTACAAATTTGAAATGGCCGGCCACCCGTTACCCTTATCCCCAGCCATCTCCCTCCTCCACACATTTCTTCCATCCTCTCATCTTTCTTTCCTCCTCCTCCTCCACTCCTTCCTCCTCCTCCACTTCCTTCTACTCCACTTCCTCCTCATCCAATCCGGCACCCTTCTCCACTCCGACCTCCTCTTCCACTCCCTCGCCCTCCAACTCCGCCCCTCCTCCACTCCTTCTCCAACTCCCTCCTCCTCCTCCTCCTCCTCCTCCACTCCTCCCTTCTTTTCAGACGCCGACCTTTCCCTCCTCTTAGGCCGCATGTGGAGCTTCCCGTCACACAGAACGTGCCAAGATGCATACTAGAACGAAATTCAAAAAAAATCACCAAAAAAATCAAAAAATATCGTGCCAGATCTAGATCGATCTAAATTTCAATTTTTTACTAGTGACACACCTTTTTTTAGCGGTGGTGCACCTTGACGAAATAGCAGTGGCGCACCAATGAGTTAGAAGTGACACACCTTGTGGTGCACCACTAGTACTTCGGTTACCAGTGGCGCACCAAGTGGTGCGCCACTACTAACGCTTACCAGTGGTGTGATAGTAGTGGCACACCATGGTGCACCATTGCCAACCAAACTAGGTGCGTCACTGCTAAGCATTTTTCTAGTAGTGTGTGTGTGTGGGGGGGGGGAGCTTGGCGATAATGAGTCACCTTAGGCATACAATTCACCTCAGGCACCAGCCACACCGAACTTACCATCTAGTGCATCTTGCATTTCTTTGCCATTAGGAATGTGCAGATAGACGTCAACCAATTTTTCTTCAAACACACTTAGAACAGTGCCCACAAAAGAGTATGGTGTCCTCCCTACATGCTTTCCTCTTCAGGAGAAAGCGGACCTCTTGGTGTGCCATCCGCAACCTGGTGCACACCTATAACCGTGAGCAATAAGTAGTCTTCATTGAAGGAGAAGGAACATTAAAGAAAAGCTAAGCCATTTATCTATAGAACATATAAGGTTTTTGAATTGTTAGATTATTAAGCAATATTAGAGTGAGTTTAACTATCAACTTCACATGAGCACTAGCAAGCTTAAAACATGCATTAGGCTGCAAATCTAGCAGATCTACATATGGAGGAAATACTAGTGCAAGAAATGAGATGAAAAGATCAGGATGGTCGCCACCACATCTTCTTTATCGATGTCTGAATGTCTCCCATGGTATTTGTCAAGGTCACCGAATATGTGGAGTTTGGTGGGGAAGCGGTCGGACGGAGGCGAATAGTCGCGCCGAGATGCTCGCCAAAACCCTTATCGCCAGTCCCATGGTGCAGGATCTCGACGGAAGGGGTTTCAGTGGCCTACTCTCCCGAACGGCCATGCCCAGAGTTGCCAGGATGGGAAGCAAATAGGGCAACATATCAAAACAAACTTCATCGAGATCGAGATTGAGACACAGAGAGAGAGAGAGAGAGAGAGAGAGAGTATAAAACTCTTATCTCGTCTCTTTAGTGCATAGCCTAGGGGTAGAGGCACCGATTAAACCGCCACAGACATATGTCGAACATGCACACAACATGTACCCAATTCAATTGGTGGACCAAGCAAAAAATTAGAGTTCCATAAAACGAGTTTGTAACTCGATTCATGAAACGTGAAGGGCACGCGTACGAGGCAGGCGGCGTAGGAGGAGTCTTCGCGAACCTCTTCTTTTCTTACTCACTTAGTAGAGCTAAAACAGCTGCCTTCTAAGCTGCTCCACTCTGTCCCGGCTAACATTGTGAGACTAGAATGAGTCCCCAATCTCTCATAGTTGATGTGCATTGAGATTTCAGAATTCATATGTCAATGAGCTGCATATGTGGGCTACAACCCATATAAATCCAACACGCTCTACCAATTTATTAGAATAGGAAGCAAATTTATGCCCTCCGTTCCATAAAGGTTGTCTGAGGTTTGTCTAAATTTTCACAAGATGGGAAGAAGTACAACATATCTCATAAGAGATCAGAAAAAAGGATAAAAAAAAGCCGGTGGCCAGGGTGACAGTAGTTTTGTTTTAGATTGAGAATTACACTCTTGGTGATAAAAGCCGCGTCTAGCCTGACGACTCTGAACAACATAGGCGAGAGCCTTTTCGAATCGTGTATACCGAAGAGCATCGGCGGATAGGCGTATCGCTGCGCAATGGCTTAAAACGAGAGCACGCCCTCCACCACACGACCTAGCTCGTGTATGTGCGGACCGCAGGACGTAGCAACCACCCCAACTCGAAAACAAGGATAATAAGCGTATCGCTAGCAAGCAACAGGGAGCACATTAAACTAGCACGCGATCACACTGTGGATGGCATGGCAATCTGCGGCGTGACAGGCGTCAGCGGCGAGAGACATGTCGCTCGTCAGCTGCGCCACGTCTCCCGAACGCGACAGGATTGAAGGCTGGTTGGTTAGTACGCAGCCGGTGTATGTAGATCAATGAAGATTACCACAATCGTCCGATAGTGTTGCATTCACTCTGCTCACTCAATTTCTAGCTAGGTCCTGCTAGACTAGGACCCTGAACTAAATTCGTCCTCTATGCCTAAATGATGTGGACATATCGGAGTGTACCGAAATTCAGAAGATTCCACACCCTCCGATTCATAATAAATTTAGAAGAGTTGTTACAAAGTCAATATGCGAAAATGATGTGGATGTATCGGAGTGCACCGAAATTCACAAGGTTCTACCCTCTTCGATCCACAATAAATTTTGGAGATTAGCACAAAGTTAGCACAACATTATGCTCCCTCTGTCCATAGTAATGTATCTAAAGATTAAAGAGTGTCTAGATATATCGAAATTTAGATAAATTTATGATATTATTTTATGATAGAGGTTGTACCAAATTCACGACACTTATTACAGATTGGAGAAAGTAGTCAACATCGACTATTAACTGAAACTGTAATTCTACTATCGAGACAGAGAAATCGTTGATGCGACAGATAACGAAGGCAGGAGAGCTATAGCATGGCGTTTGTCGGGGGAGCGTGTTGCGTACGGAGAAGAAAGGACGTAGCGGTGCCGGTGGAGGAGGGTCGAGGGGAGGTAACGGCCGTGTTCGCCGGGGCAACGCTGCCACTTAATTTGCCGGCCCGGCGCGCGCCACTCTGAATATGTTTATTCTCTCCCCGCGCAACGCAACTCAACTAGCAGCATATATAGTGTCCAGTCCTTTTGCGCCATCTCATGATTCTCATCATCCCACAACCAATAACCGTTCGTCCCCGCAATACCTGCCCACACCTCTCCATCCATCCATCTCCTCAACTTCTCTCTGAGATCGATCGAGCTTTGCGAGTGATCGGAATCGATCACCGGCGTCCTCTCCCCTCCCGTGCTAATTGATTGATCGATTGATTGATTTCATCAACCTTTGGCGGGAGGCGCTGTCGCCATTGATCCGATCCTCCCCTGTTCCTTCCAGCTACTGGTCAACAGTTCGGATCTCGCTCGGCCCCTCCCCTCGTTCAGTTGCATCACCATCGCCTTTAATTCCACTCGTTTTCACCCTTTGATCCGATCAAAGCGGAGGATTAACCTAATCCTGCGACCGAATTCCTTTTCTCCCTCTTGAGTCTTGACATCGGTCGCCTGACGTCGCCGACCTACTGCTTCCTTCCTTGTCCATCACAACAAAGATTTCTTCTTCTTTGCACCCACCTTCCTATCCTACATCTGCATAGCGCGGGAGCCATGCGGACCCGGCACTAGCACCGGTTCGCGCCCGCCATCTTGTCTTGATATTCGGCAGTTGTGACAACAAACGACGATCAGCGACTAGCATGGGGGCCAACGGCCGCGCCGACTCGCCGTCCTCGACCAAGACGCCTCCACGCGGCGGCGCTGCCGGAGTCGAGCTCTACTCCCCGTCGGCCAAGTCCCCGCGCGCCGGCAACCTCTCGTCCCTGCTCCCGACCGGCCTCGCGGCGTCGCTGTTCGACAGACGGTGGGCGATCTCGGGGGCGGTCACCGTCTTCCTCTTCATCGTCGCCACGCTCACCGTGACGTCCACCTCGTCATCGTCCGCCTCCTTCTTCTCCTTCTTCCCGTCCAGCGGCAGCGTCGAGCTCGTCCAGCATCAGCAGGCGGCCGCCAACGCGTCGTCGGCCCCGCAGCCGCTTCCCCCCGGCGCCAACGTGCCGCGGCTGGCGTACCTCGTCTCGGGCTCCAAGGGCGACCTGGACCGGCTGTGGCGCGCGCTGCACGCGCTCTACCACCCGCGGAACCTCTACGTGGTGCACCTGGACCGCGAGGCGCCCGTGGGGGAGCGGCTGGAGCTGGCGCGGCGGGTGGCCAACAGCACCGTGTTCCGCCGCGTCGGCAACGTGGAGGTGATCCGGCGCGCCAACATGGTGACCTACCGCGGGCCGACCATGGTGGCCAACACGCTGCACGCCTGCGCCATGCTCCTCCGCCGCAGCCGCGACTGGGACTGGTTCATCAACCTCTCCGCCTCCGACTACCCGCTCATGACGCAGGACGGTACGTACCTGCACCATACGCCGCCGACCAAGTACACTAATTAAAGCACTCCAAAGATAGCACGTCTTAGCTAATTGACCGATCGCTTCACGTACACGACGATCGATCGATGGCCTTGATTTTCTGCCTTAGCTTGACACGATTGGTCGTATCAGTCCAATTATACAATGAAATCCGTTGACTAATCCAACTGCGGCGACACGATGATCCATGGAACAGATATCCTCCACGCATTCTCGGCGCTGCCGCGGAACGTCAACTTCATCGAGCACACCGGCTACCTCGGATGGAAGGAGTGAGTTCTCTATTACTGTTTTCTCTTATTCCTCACCTCCGGGTCTCTCTCCTCTTGATTATAGTTAACTTAACTAAAAGTTCAAACTCATGAAAATAGATTGGACAATATATTTATTTCAATATTTATCTAGGCTATTCTAATATTTACCGTGTGCACGTTTATTTTTACCGTGGGTTAGATGTAGGCTGCAAAAAAAAATTATATATTTTTGAACTTCAAATTTCTTGGCTCTGATATTATATATGAATTGATGCACTAACTGACTCAATCAAAAATCTAAGGCCTAATTTAGCAACAAAGTGTATTCAAAACAGAAGTATATCAATACCATAGTATTTTAGTGTACGGCAAAGCAATATTTCAGTTTTTCTCCTTCCTCACTTTTGGAGAAAAGAGGGTACCTCCTTATTCTATACTTCAAAAAAGTCACAGAATACTTCAATTTTTTAACCATACTGTACTATTTATCGAATCCAAACATATTGAAGTATTTAATACTTCATTAGTTTTAGAAATTGAAGTATTCATGACTAATGACGACGGTTATTAATATATCGATTTGTGAATGTAGGAGTCAGCGCGCGAAGCCACTGATCGTGGACCCGGGGCTATACTCCTCCCAGAAGCAGGACATCTTCTACGCTGGGCCGACCCGGCGGGAGATGCCAACGGCGTTCAAGCTCTTCACAGGGTCGGCGTGGGTGGGGTTGTCGCGGGACTTCGCCGAGTACGTGGTGTGGGGGTGGGACAACCTCCCGCGCACCCTCCTCATGTACTACGCCAACTTCATCTCCTCCCCGGAGGGCTACTTCCAGACCGTGCTCTGCAACGCGCCCCGCTTCGTGCCCACCGTCGCCAACCACGACCTCCACCACATCCAGTGGGACACCCCGCCGCGCCAGCACCCGCACGCGCTCGGCCTCGCCGACATGGACCGCATGGTCCGCAGCGATGCGCCGTTCGCCCGCAAGTTCCCACGCGACGACCCTGTGCTCGATGCCATCGACGCCCACCTACTGGGAGGCCGCGGCGGGAACGGAACGATGTTCGTGCGAGGAGGGTGGTGCGGCGAGAGAGGGGACTGCGTAGGTCATGTCGCTGCCACCGGCGGTGAGGACAGCTGGGTGCTCCGGCCGGGGCCGGGCGCCGAGAGGCTGCGGAGGCTCATGGACAGGATCGTCAGGTCGGAGGCCTTCCCCAACAGACAGTGCAAGTAGCTAGTAGCTACGAGATCGGCTGGACGATGATCATGCGTGCAAGCCTAGCTAGGTTCGCAAGCGTCACGTACTGTGTGATGTGATCAGCTTTTTTTCCTTCGACGTTTGTACAAAATCATGCAGAGAGTCGTATATACATACATATACTCTTTATCGAAAAATACATACAAATACCATAAGAAATGAGTCATGGCTTAATTTACAATGAACTTTGTTTAGAGTTCTAGCTGCTTTCCACAAAAAAAAAAAAAAAAAAAACAGGGCAAATGAAACAAACAGTCATTGGAGCATGCATCAGTAGTAGAAAAAGAGGATATTGTCCCGATTCTGGAGGGTCTTTAGTTCCGGTTGTCCAATCAAGACTGCTAAAACGGGACTAAAGCTCCCACCTTTAAACCCGGTTGGGTTACAAACCGAGAGTAAAGGCTATCCAAGTGTTGGGGTAGTGTTCACCGTTAAGGGTGAAATTTCATCGAACTTGACATGTCTGTTTTGTCTACTAATTCCACGTCTGCTACTCCCACAATGTTTCTTTTCCTTACAGAACTATGTGACGTTTTGGTTCATCGTATGATGTATCCGTTTGCTTATTTTTTTGTTCCTTGGTTTGGTAGATATGTCCTTGACATAGAAAACTGAGCCACATCATTGGCTAGAACGAATGGTTCCTCTCTGTACCCAAGATTGTTGAGATCCACTTTTGTCATTCCGTACAGCTTGTCTACCTGAACCCCACCTCCTATTAGCTTGACCCATTTGCACCGAAATAAGAGCATCTCCAGCCGCGTCCCCCAAAGCAATTTGGGGCGCACCGGACCAAAAAACCGTTCCAGCCGCGTCCCCCAAAGCCCATTTTTATCCGGCGCGGCCCGATACGGTGTCCGGCGCCCCGAACCCGTCCCCGTCCCACAGGGGACGCTCCGGGCACGCCGGAGACAACGAAAAGCGAGGCGAACCGACGCGGGCCCGACGCGTCAGCGGCTCAGAAGGCTAAAACCCCGTCGCCTATCTTTGGTCAAGCGACGTTAATGGCGTCCCTGTTTTCCCAGGCGACGCAGGGACGCGTCTCGTCGTGCATGGCCGTATGGCCGTCCGTGACGGCGTTATTGCGTGCAACCACCCGCTGCCGCCGCTGTTTTAAGACGCCCTATAGTTCTCACCGCTCCCAAACCTTCTCGTCGCCGCCGCCTCCCCCCTCCTAGATCTTCTCCTCGCCACTCCAAAATGTCGAGCTCGTCGTCCCGCAAGATCGCCGCGGCGAACGGCTTCGGCCGCGGCAGCCTCACCGTGCCGGAGGCGTAGGCGCTGTACCACGCCCGGTATCCAGTCCCGCCGGACATGCGGCTGCCAAGCAGCGGTGGCTGGAAGATGGCCGTGAACGGCATTGGTGTCCCGCCGCCGCCGAAGCCGGGCACGGAGCAATGGAGGGACGCCATCAAGGCCCGGCGGGCTCAACTCACCGCCGAGGAGCGGTTGGATCCTACGTGGGCGGCCAACAACAACGACGCCTGGTGGACGACGTACTTCAAGGCGAAGTACGACGTCGAGATGTACAGCACCGACGGGCTCGTCGGCGACCCCAACAGCTGGAACAAGGACGGCCGCGCCCTGTTCTGGGGCGTTCCGGGGCGCACCCTCGACAACGTCATCCGCGGCATCCGCAACGGCGCTCCAAGGTTGGAGATGTCGTCGTCACCGCCGCCGTTTCCTCAATGGCAGCCGAGGAGGACGACGTACTCGTCCTCCTCGCACTCTTCTTCCTCAGGACCGGCGCGATCGACGCCATCCTCGTCGTACCGGTCGGCGCCCTACACCGTCCCCAAACGGGAGGTGAAGGAGGAGCCGGCGACACCCGTCAACACGAGGCGTGGCGGCAGCGGCATCAGCAGCCGGCGGCAGCAAGGGAGGCGCGGCGGCGCCCTCCTCATCCCGAAGCCGGAGGTGAAGGAGGAGCCGGAGGAAGCGTCGCAGCGGCGGCGCCGGCGGAGTACGAGCGGCAGCAGCGGCTCATCGCCAGCAGCGACGATCCTGAGGACTGCCTAGGGCTGCGGGCGGCGTTCTTGGCGTCCATGAACGACAAGGACGCCTGGAGGGGCGACCTCGATGCGGCGATTGCCATGTCCATCCGCGACTCCGGCAAGCCGCTGGTGGACCTCACCGACGACGGCGAGGCAGGACCAAGCGGCTTGGTGAAGGACGAGCCCGTCGACGAGCCCGTCGACGAGCGCGTCAAGAAGGAGGTCGTCACCGACGACATGTACAACTTCCAGCAGTACTACGACGCCTTCGGCCGCCGCAAGTACTTCTAGATTAGGTTTAGTTTAAATTTAGTCAAATTTCGTTCGAATCTATGTAAGTTTGGACGAATCTAATCGAATCTCGTTAAGTTTAAAATTTCCGAAATTTTGTTTGGGGGACGTGACTGGGGAGCGACGTCCCCCAAACGCGGCACGAACAAAACACGTCCCCCAAACGCTCAATCCGGCGCGGTTAGGGGGACGCTTTGGGGGACGCGGCTGGAGATGCTCTAAAGGGACCTAAAAGAAGGTCCATAGTCGAGTTCACATATCTCCTCTATGTAGCTGTAATACGTGTCCTTTTGGCAATTTTTGTTTGCTGCATCAATGCAGACACCACTATTTTGGTTGATGTTCTTTTTTATCTTGGGCGATCATATAAAATGTATTTCTATTTATCGCGTACCCTTGGAAAGTCAATATAGTCAAAGATGGTGTCCTGGCCAACATGTACAGCTGATCTCCCGGCAGTGTTGTCATTCATGTGATGTGCTTGCAACCAACCACCGAAAGTCCGTCATGTGTTCACGTGTAATCCAATCGTTAGACTGCCCTGGGTTTTCGGAGCGTACAATATCCTTGTGTTCCTTGATATACGGAGGCACCAAGGTGGAACTTTCTAGAACTGTGTAGTGTGCTTGAGTAAAAGAATGTATGTCCATACTAATCATTGTTTTCTTTCCTAGCGTGCCTTTTCCAATCAGTCTCCCCTCGTGCCGCGATTCAGGAACACCAATCGACTTAAGGTCAGGAGTAAAGTCAACATAGAAATCAATGACCTCCTTTGTTTCATAGCCCTTGGAGATGCTTCCATCTGGCCTAGCACAGTCATGAACATATTTCTTTAAGACTCCCATGAACCTCTCGAATGGGAACATATTGTGTAGAAATACAGGACCGAGAACTTTAATCTCTTTGACTAGGTGAACCAGGAGGTGCGTCATAATATTGAAGAAGGACGGTGGGAACACCGGCTCGAAACTAACAAGACATTGGACCACATCATTATGTAACCTTGGTAGACTTTCTGGATCGATTACCTTCCGAGAAATTGCATTGAGAAATGCACATAACTTCACAATGGCTACTCGAACAGTTTCCGGTAGAAGCCCCGTCAATAAAACCGGAAGCAATTGTGTCATAATCATGTGACAGTCATGAGACTTTAGGTTTTGGAATTTTTTTTCTCTACCATATTTATTATTCCCTTTATATTCGACGAGAAGCCACACGAGACCTTGATACTGCTAAGGAATTCAAAAATATTTCCTTCTCTATTTTGGTAAGAGCGTAGCTGGAATAATGAAGTCCTTTATCCATATTGTTCACTGGATGCATGCCGTCTCGTTCTTTCATATGTTGTTGGTCTTGTCGTGCTTCCCGTGTATCTTTTGTCTTCCCATACACGTCCAGGAAGCCTAGCAGGTTCACGCAAATATTCTTCGTCACATGCATCACGTCGATTGAAGAGCGGACCTCCAGTAC
This sequence comes from Lolium rigidum, assembly GCF_022539505.1. Lineage (NCBI taxonomy): Eukaryota > Viridiplantae > Streptophyta > Magnoliopsida > Poales > Poaceae > Lolium > Lolium rigidum. The sequence continues at coordinate 347,375,861 of NC_061513.1, read as the reverse complement.
TTCCCAATAGGATAGCTCCCAAAATATAGATTCCTTCTACCACATGGGCGTGTGTCCGGCAGCGTCATTCGGAACAGATTGTCCGCCAGGACCCTTTCCAAAGATTACTTCTAGATCCTTGACCATACCAAATACATCATCACCAGTACGGTGGATAGGCTCGTTCCATTGATCTGCCTCACCTTTGAAATTCTTGCCTTTCTTTCTTAACATGATTTTTTGGAAAAATTCGAGGATGCCCAAGGTACACAACCTTCTTACACTTATCGAAATATACGCTTTCAGTCTCAGCTAAACAGTGTGTGCATGCATTGTATCCCTTCTTTGTCTGTCTTGAAAGGTTACTAAGAGCGGGTCAATCATTGATGGTTATGAAAAGCAACGCTCGTAGATCAAATGGCTCCTGTTTTTGCTCATAAAGTCCAAGGTCATTGCCATGATTGCAGTCAAACAAAAGGACACCAACCTTGCACTCAACTTGCAAATCCTCACCAAGCAAGCAGATTTGAACGCAGATGACCTAGTCTCCTATGTGGCAGCCAATGACAACATGACCAAGGCAGGAGAAAAGCTCATGGCGATGAACTGTTTAGAGAGATCCTCACACAATCTTGCTTTGAAGGCTAGAGGTGACCAAGATAGAGAAGAAGCCTATGAGATCGAAGAGGATGAGATGACCTCAACTAGTGACATTCTAACATATGTTGCTTTCCTCGCCAAGAAGTACTCAAACATGTTCAATGCCTCCTTCAAAGAAAAGAAGAGAACATGCTACAACTGTGATGAAAGACAACCACTTTGCAAATGAATGCCCTTATGAGAAAAGGGTAGACAAGCCAAAGTTTATCAAAGGTGTCAAACCAAGATTGAAGCCAAATCCAATCAATGAACGATACAAGAAGAACAAGGGAAGAGCCTTTGTTGGGGCTGAGTACATTACTGATGAAGAAGGAGATGAGGAAAAGGAGGCTGGAGTGGCTGGTTTGGCTTTCTCCATGGAGTCCCCAACGCCAAATTATATTGGTTCTTCTTTCATGGCAAGAACAACATATGATGATGACTCCGATGACATTTCTCCCTCTACGACCATCGGCTCTTGTCTGATGGAAAGAGAGGCAAAGGTAATGGAATCCCCACCTTCTTTATCTAGCATTCTTGAAGAAGATGATAGTGAAGAAACTATTAGGCTTAAGGAACTGTTCCTTGTGAGATGCACTCTTCGTGGTAATGCTCTTGTCAAATTCGATTACTTGATGGAAACACTCAAAGAGAGAAATGAGTCCATTGAGGAAATGGAATATCATATGAATGATGAAAGACGGAGATTCAATCTCCTAAGACAAGAGTTAAAAAACGAAAGGTGCATATCTCAAGGTCTTAAGAAACTAATTGAAACCTTTGAACTAGATAAAGCTAAGGACCAAGATACTATTGAAATGGCTCAATTAATGTCCCAAGATCTAGATGCTTCAAAGAAGGAGCTTGAGGTTGCTCATGCTTCTCTCACTAAGGATCTTGACCACCTTGAAAAGGCCAACAAGCTTGTCAAGGATGAGCTCAAGAAACTTGGAGAGAACCATGACCTACTCCAAGACACCTATAAGAAGGCTCTTGGATCATTGAATGATCCCATTACTAAAAATGTTACAAGTTCCTCCACTTCATTTACTTGTGAGCATGCTAAACTTGTTGAGGAACATGTTCGCTTGAAAGAAGAGCTTTCTATATATGTTGAGACCAATGCATATCTTGAATCCTTGGTAACTAAATATGGTCTCAACTATTATCCCAATGACTCGGCTTGTGAACAAGCAACTATTCTTAAGGAAAATGCTAGGTTGACAAAGGAACTTTCCAAGTTCACCACTGCCAAGAATAAGATGCGATTGGATGACCTCTTGAGTAAGCAAAGGTCAAACAATCAAAAGTTTGGTCTTGGGTATGTTCCCAAGCCTTACAAGAAGAACAACTACAAGAAGGAGATGCCCGCTCAAGAGAAGAAAAAAGAAGGTCACTAATGTTGGCAAAGCCTCAAAGGGCAAAGACACTAGTGGTGACCGCACGGGACCAAACAATCACTATGCTTTATCTATTGACTATTATGGTGACGTTTATGCTAAATATGTTGGACCTCGTAATGGCTATGCTTATAGAGGGTACTCAATTTGGGTACCAAAAGATATTGTTGCCATGACTAAGGAACCCATTAATCTATGGGTTCCTAAAACCTCTACTTGATTTTGTAGGGGTATTCCTCCGGTGGTCCAAAATGGGTGTTTGATAGTGGATGCACCAATCATATGACTGGAGGAAGAGGTGTGCTTGACCAATTCATAGAGGATGTTAACAAGAAGTCAAGCATCACCTTTGGTGACAATTCAAAGGGAAAGGTACTTGGGTATGGCAAGGTGGCAATCTCTAAGGACTTGTGCCTTGAGACGGTCATGCTTGTTGAGTCCCTTGGATATAATTTGCTTTATATATATCACCTTGCAGATGCCGGCTATAATTCATATTTTACTAATTATTATGTGAAAGTGTTTAGGAGTGATAATCTCAAATTGGTTCTTGTTGGATATGTGGAGAACAACCTTTACGTGGTTGACCTCTCGAAAGAGAGCCCATCACTTCCCACGTGTCTAATGGACAAACATGACGAAGGATGGCTGTGGAATCACCGCCTTGGTCATGTCAATATGAGAAATCTTAAACAACTCCTAAAGGGTGAGCACATTGTTGGACTAACCGGCATTTCCTTTGAGAAAGATCGTGTATGCAGTGCATAGCTGGAAAACAAGTCAAGAAGAGACATCCTATCAAGAGTGTCGTCACCACTTCTAGGCCTTTGGAGCTCCTTCACTTGGATCTCTTTGGGTCATCACATTATGATACTCTTGGTGGGAGCAAGTATGGACTGTTCATTGTTGATGATTACTCAAGATACTCTTGGGTCTTTCTCCTTAAGTCTAAGGACGAGACCTATAGAGAGTTCATCGTCTTCGCCAAGAAAGCTCAACGTATGTATGAATCTGAGATCCAGGCGATAAGGACCGACAATGGCACCGAGTTCAAAAACTACACTATGCAAGAGTTTGTTGATGATGAGGGCATCAAGCATGAGTTTTCAGCTCCATACGGCCTCAGCAAAATGGTGTTGTTGAAAGGAAGAACCGGACTATCATCGAGATGGCAAGAACCATGTTGAGTGAATTCAAGTCACCCCATAACTTTTGGGGAGAATCCATCTCTACAGCTGTTCACTACTCCAACCGGCTCTTTCTTCGACACTCCATAACAAAACTCCATACGAGCTTCTCACAGGTAACAAGCCAAGTGTCATGTACATTCGTGTTTTCAGATGCAAATGTCTTGTTAAGGACAATAGAGGGAAGCTCGGTAAATTTGAAACTAGAAATATAGAGGGAACATTCGTTGGATATGCGAAGAATTCCCACGCCTATAAATACTACAACAAGTCCACTCGGGCTATTGAAGTATCTTGTGACGTGGTGTTCTTGGAGGATAATGGCTCCTAAGTGGAGCAAGTTGTTCCATGTGCTGCGGGTGATGATGATCCTTCTAATGTCATCAAGCTTATGGTCATTGGACACATCCGGCCCACGGAAGTTCATACTGATGATCAAGATGATGGAATAGAAGTCTCAAGCTCAGCCCAAGTGGAGCCTAGCTCTACACAAGCTGAACCGTCAAGTGCAGCTCAAGATTTATCCTCTACTCAAGATGAGCCACATTCCGAAGAACAAGAAGAAATCCCTCAACCCACTAAGCAAGACCATGATGTTGATCAAGAAACATCCTCAACCCATGGTCGAGCTCAAGCTGGCCCTCATGATTGAGTACTAGCATGAGATGAGTTTACTGATCATGAAGGAACCATTCGAAAGATCAAGGCTGCTTCAAGGGCAAGTGACATGAAAGTAGATCAAGTCCTTGGTAGCATCTCAAGAGGAGTGGTAACTCGTAGACACCATGCATTACTTATCACCTATTGTCAACATCATGCTTTTGTGTCTAGTTTTGAGCCACTCAAGGTACATGAAGCCTTGGTTGAACCGGATTGGGTAATTGCCATGCAAGAAGAATTGGAATGTTTCACCCGTAATGAAGTATGGTCTCTAGTTGAGAGACCCAAAGATCATCACATCAATGTCATTGGGACCAAATGGGTGTTCAAGAACAAGCAAGATGAGAATGGAATCGTCATAAGAAATAAGGCAAGGTTAGTGGCGCAAGGGTTTGCCCAAATAGAAGGTATGGATTATGAGGACACCTTTGCGCCAGTTACCCTTCTTGAATCTATTCGCATTTTGCTTGCATTTGCATCCTTTCACAATTTCAAACTATATCAAATGGATGTGAAAAGTGCATTTTTTAATGGTCCCCTAAAAGAAACTTCATATGTGGCTCAACTCCCGGGTTTTGAAGACCCATGCTGTCCAACCATGTATATCTACTCGATAAGGCACTCTACGGTCTCAAGGAAGCTCCACGTGCTTGGTATGAGTACCTTAGGGATTTCTTACTCAAGGATGGGTTTAGCATGGGTACGGTCGATTCCACCCTTTTCACCAAACGGGTCAAAGGGGGTGGCCTATTTTTATGTCAAATATATGTTGATGATATTATATTTGGTGGAACTAACCCCAATCATAACAAAGCTTTTGAGCTCTTGATGACTAGGAAATTTGATATGTCCATGATGGGGGAGTTGAAGTTCTTTCTAGGCTTCCAAGTGAGGCAACTTGTAAAAGGCACCTTCATCTCTCAAGAAAAGTATGTGAGGGACATGCTCAAGAAGTTTGACATGGCCAATGCAAGCCCAATGAAGACACCTATGCCCATAAAGGGGTAGCTTGGCTCATGTGATGGTGAGAAGGATGTGGACATAAAGGTATACCGTTCCATGATAGGATCCTTGCTCTACCTTTGTGCTTCTAGGCCGGATATCATGCTAAGTGTAGGGATGTGTGCTCGTTTTCAATCTGCTCCTAAGGAGAGCCACTTGATGGCGGTCAAACGGATTCTAAGATACCTTGTTCTCACTCCTACACTCGGGATGTGGTATCCAAATGGGTCAACCTTTGAACTCATATGCTATTCGGATTCCGATTGGGATGGTGATAAGGTTGACCGGAAGTCTACCTTAGGGGCTTGCCAATTCATTGACAGGTCATTGGTGAGTTGGTCATCCAAGAAACAAAACTCCACTGCCCTATCCACCGCCGAAACCGAATACATATCCGCGGCATCTTGTTGCACTCAGTTGTTGTGGATGAAGCAAACCTTGAAAGACTATGGTGTGTCTCTTGGTACGGTGCCTCTTCTATGTGACAACGAAAGTGCAATAAAGATTGCCACTAACCCAGTTCAACATTGCCACATAAAACACATTGACATTCGCCATCACTTCCTACGTGATCATGTTGCCAATGGGGACATTGATCTCACTCATGTGGGAACAGCGTACCAATTGGCGGATATTTTCACTAAGCCTTTGGATGAAGCCCAGTTTGTAAACCTGAGAGGAGAACTTGGTATTCTTGATCCTAACAACTTAGATTGAACAACTTCTTACACTATATTCTTGCATTATCTTGCTATCTAGCTTAGTTGTGCAGCACATATGGGGATAGTCGTCTTACCATGTCTTGGTATGATGCATACCTATGTGTGCAACATAAATAGACCCAATGTCATTATATGGACCAAAGCATGTCTCTTCGAGGTCTCATGACATTTGTGCTTTAACATAGGGGGAGTAATCCCCCGCCCCTCATTTGTCTCAATTGCAAAATGATTTCATTATAGGGATTTCTATTTTCGTGCCCCTGCTTCGTTAGTTGTACTCAGTTTTCCCCAGCTCGTTAGTTTTTCCTCAGCTTTCCCCTCCCTCTAGTTTGAAACCCCTCGAAGACGCGGGTTGCCGTCGGAGTCGGAGGCCTTACCGTTACCGTCGGGTCGGTTCCTCTCCGACCGTCTCGTCGTCGACGGGTAGCCATCCATCTACCGCTGACGCGTGGGCCGTTTTATTTCCTTATTGTATACGCGGTGCTTGCCAATGACAAATGGGGCCGCTCTATGGGGCTGCCGCAGCCAATGACCAGTGGGTCGTCTATTTATTTATAGAAAATTATATATTGCCGCTCTGTGGGGCCTCCGCAGCCAATGACCGCTGTGGCAGGTGACTATTTTCGTAGCTTAATCTAAAGTGACTCTTATGCTAAACATTGTGCATCCCGATGTTGACCTAGCAGTGGCGGCGAGCATAGCCGTTCTGACCATGCCGATATCGGCATCGGCATCGACATCGTTTGGAGGATGTGGTGCTCGAATAATAGTGGAAATGCGATATTATTTTTTACATGCATAATATATAGAAAATAGCTAGATCTCTAAATCGATGCATATGGAGCTACATATATATTCTTGGTCATAATCCCCTTATCTAAAGGGGATGGATGCGTGGCTTCACGTCGTCGTCGCTTTCATCGTCAGTATCTTCGTCGTCTGAGTAGTAGTACCTCCTGCACATTGTTCCGTCGAACACCTTCACTTGTGAGCACATCATCGCCTTCATATTTGAAGTGTACGTAGCAGCCGAAATCCACACCGTGCGCGATGGCGAATTTCTCCCAGCCCTTGTCGAGGTACATCCGGCCTTGTCGAGTCAAATAGGACCTCCACGGTCCGGAGACGAGGACCGCGATCAGCTGCTCGCGGATACACCTTAGCTGGCTCCTGGCCGTCAAGATAGTCCGCAAATTTTTTTGGGAGTTCCTGCAAAGAGATCGAGCGCCGATCGTTTGAAATTAAAGGTTTTTTAGAACATGCCCATAATTAATCACATGCATCATATTTGTGGGAACGCGTACGTACCTTCTTGACCAAAGGGTCTTCATAGACGACGATGAAGAACTCCTCTATGATCAATGGCAGTGTTGACGGTGGTGGTGGCAATGATGATGATCCACTTCCCCTTCCCCTTCCCCTTCCCCTTCCGGTCCGCGTCCGAGACGTAGAAGCCATGGCAATGGATCAAGTGTATGTGAACGAAGAAGAGAGAGGCAGAACCTATTGACACAAGGGATGGCCGTGTGGGTGTTTATAAGGGAGAGATGACCGTTGTAGGGGTTTACACAATAAAATAAGGAGGAGGTGAACGTTGGTGGGGGTTTACACAATAAATTAAGGAGGAGATAACCGTTGTGGGGGTTTACACAATAAATTAAGGAGGAGACGACCGTTGTGGGGGTATATATCTCAACAAAAAAGTAATACGGACTATCTTGACGGAAATGGAACTTCGTGATATAGTTTATCATTTTACCGTGAAAAGTAATGCCTAAAAGAAATGGTAATTCGTGATAGTTTATCATTTACCGTAATGGCTACAACAAATCGTTGATGGTTTATCATTTTTTGCGTGAAAAGTAATGGCTACAAGAAATGGGTGATGGTGTATCATTTTTTGCGTCAAAAGTAATGGCTACAACAAAATCGGTGATGATTTATCATTTTTTGCGTGAAAAGTAATGGCTACAAGAAATGGGTGATGGTGTATCATTTTTTGCGTGAAAAGTAATGGCTACAACAAAATCGGTGATGGTTTATCGTTTTTTGCGTGAAAAGTAATGGCTACAAGAAATGGGTGATGGTGTATCATTTTTTGCGTCAAAAGTAATGGCTACAACAAAATCGGTGATGATTTATCGTTTTTTGCGTGAAAAGTAATGGGTACAAGAAATGGGTGATGGTGTATCATTTTTTTGCGTGAAAAGTAATGGCTACAACAAAATGGTGATGGTTTATCATTTTTTTGCGTGAAAAGTAATGGCTACAACAAAATCGGTGATGGTTTATCATTTTTTTGCGTGAAAAGTAATGGCTACAACAAAATCGGTGATGGTTTATCATTTTTTGCGTGAAAAGTAATGCCTAAAAAGAGTTTATAATTTAGCTCGTGAAAAATAATGCGAGAAAACCAAACTTTGCGTGAAGCTAACCGACGACGAGAGAGAGAGGGTGGTGGCCCCGACCGGAGAGAGAGATAGGGGTTATCCTGCCCGTTAGATCATACGATCAACGGTCGGCGGGCACGATCCGCGTGACATGGGCTAGACCAATCGGGGCAATGTTGGGCGTACGTGAGAGTTTGTGAAGGGAGAGGGCAAAAGCTGAGTAGTATCAAGAAACCAAGGGCAAGTGAGTAGTAAACAGACTAAGGGATTCAAATATGAGATTTAAAAAAATGGAAAATGCGTGTTTTGTACAATGAAACCCATCTTGGCCTACCTCAAACTATTTGCAATACAAATCTACATGAGTGTGAAAATTATGGCCTCATTCAGACAAAGTATGTTTTGGGGAAAGCTGTTTTGGGTAGGGCTTATTATGGAAAACCATGCACCTTCATAGCTACTAGATGATTTGAGAAGTGGCAATTTGTGGTGAAACTTGATTTATCTATGATTTATCTATGATTTGAGAAGTGGCAATTTGTGGTAAAGACTCAATGAGTAAGTGCCACTCTTTTTCGGAATTTTTGGCACATTAAATAACTCATTTAACTAGTTAATCCCATTTGTTGACTCTCTGTTGACCAGCCACTTGAGGGTAAAACTGAGTATATTGCACTAGCCAGTATTAGCACTCAAGGCGAGACTGAGCACACAAAAAATGCTAGTATATGACTCGAGGGTATACCTGAGTATATCTAAATTTCCAGGGTTAGACCCGAGGACGCGTGTTGCGGTGCAGAAGTGGAAGACGTGCCATTGTTGACGCGTGTCGCGGTGCAGATGTGCAAATAGTGGACGCGTAGGACGCGGGTCGCATTTAGGACGCTTAAGCCCCTCCCTCCCTCTGCACACAGTCGTCTCATTCTCGCTCACGCACGAAACCACCCCTCTCACGTCCCATCAACTTCTCCAAATCGAAAAAACCCCAACCGCCGTACGCACGCTACCCTGCCGGCGATGGAGAAGAAGAATGCGCCGGCGGCCGGCGCCTCCGACCCCGTCGCCGCCGAGCCCGTCGCCTCCGAGCCCGTCGCCGCCGAGCCCATCGCCGCCGAGCGCGTCGCCTCCGAGGGCGGCGCATCCAAGCACGGCGCCTCCGTGAACTGGGCCTCTCTCTCGGCTGATGGACCACTTCACAAGATTGGCGAATGCTTACTAGCGAACGAGGAGTACGCCGACACCTACTCTGCTATGAGGCAAGTCTGTAGAAATTGGCGCTCAGGTTTGCCTGAGCCCGACGTGCACCTAGACGAATGGATCATGCTACACCACGCCCTTCCACGCGTCGCTGAGTTCACCTTCCTCCAACTCGGCACATCACGCTACGTGATGGCGTGTACAGCACACGTCCGTTGGGAACCCCAAGAGGAAGGTATGATGCGCACAGTAGGAAGTTTTCCCTCAGAAAGAAACCAAGGTTTATCGAACCAGGAGGAGCCAAGAAGCACGTTGAAGGTTGTTGGTGGCGGGATGTAGTGCGGCGCAACACCAGGGATTCCGGCGCCAACGTGGAACCTGCACAACACAACCAAAGTACTTTGCCCCAACGAAACAATGAGGTTGTCAATCTCACGCAGCTTGCACGTAACAAAGGATTAACCGTATTGTGTGGAAGATGATTGTTTGCAGAAAATAGTAAAGAACAATTGCGGTAGATTGTATGCGATGTAAAAGAATGGACCGGGGTCCACGAGTTCACTAGAGGTGTCTCTCCCATAAGATAAATAGCATGTTGGGTGAACAAATTACGGTCGGGCAATTGACAAATAGAGAGGGCATAACAATGCACATACATGATATGATGAGTATTGTGAGATTTAATTGGGCATTACGACAAAGTACATAGACCGCTATCCGGACATGCATCTATGCCTAAAAAGTCCACCTTCGGGTTATCATCCGAACCCCTTCCGAGTATTAAGTTGCAAAACAACGGACAATTGCATTAAGTATGGTGCGTAATGTAATCAATAACTACATCCTCGGACATAGCATCAATGTTTTATCCCTAGTGGCAACAGCACATCCACAACCTTAGAACTTTCTATCACCGTCCCAGATTTAATGGAGGCATGAACCCACTATCGAGCATAAATACTCCCTCTTGGAGTTAAGAGTAAAAACTTGGCCGAGCCTCTACTAATAACGGAGAGCATGCAAGATCATAAACAACACATAGGTAATAGATTGATAATCAACATAACATAGTATTCTCTATCCATCGGATCCCGACAAACACAACATATAGAATTACGGATAGATGATCTTGATCATGTTAGGCAGCTCACAAGATCCGACAATGAAGCACATGAGGAGAAGACAACCATCTAGCTACTGCTATGGACCCATAGTCCGAGGGTGAACTACTCACTCATCACTCCGGAGGCGACCATGGCGGTGAAGAGTCCTCCGGGAGATGAATCCCCTCTCCGGCGAGGGTGCCGGAGAGCGATCTCTGAATCCCCCGAGATGGGATTGGCGGCGGCGGCGCCTCGATGGGTTTTCCGTATCGTGGCTCTCGGTGCGGGGGTTTCGCGACGAAGGCTTTAAGTAGGCGGAAGGGCAACGCGGGGGGCCACACAAGGGCCCCACACGCCAGGGCCGCGCGGCCTAGGGCTGGGCCGCGCCGCCCTGTTGTGGCGGCGCCTCGTGGCCCCACTTCCTTTCCCCCTCGGTCTCCTGGAAGCTTCGTGCAAAAATAGGACCCTGGGCGTTGATTTCGTCCAATTCCGAGAATATTTCTTTACTAGGATTTACGAAACCAAAAACAGCAGAAAACAACAACTGGCTCTTCGGCATCTCGTTAATAGGTTAGTGCCGGAAAATGCATAAATACGACATATAATGTTTATAAAACATGTAGATATCATCAATAATGTGGCATGGAACATAAGAAATTATCGATACGTCGGGGACGTATCACTACGTCACCATAGATCTATCGGAAGTTCATACAAGGTTCAAATTCCTCCATATCTACCTTTTTATTTTCAATCTTAAACATCTTAGTGCTGAATGTTATCTTCATCAATATATTTTAGATACTACTTCGTCGGCTTTTGCCGTGGCGTCATCGTGCTTGCCCGGAAGAACCCGCCGCACAAGATACGGCTTCGAACCCACTCACAAAGAAATCGAACACTATGTTTGAGGCGCAGATGCCATCTGTTTTTACGAAATCGATCGATGTTATCAAATCCCCGACTATGGTCTTCGTTGCCGCACATTACCCGTCGGAAATTGGTTGGGTCGATGAGAGCACTCCAACTAAGGATATAAATGAAGATTGGGGAGTAGGAAGATTTTCGATCAAGAACCATTATCTGCGTTGCATTACCCCGTTCAATGGTGAACTGTATGCAGTAGCTGCGGACAATTTTGAGATCGGAAGAATAGTGTGCACCAATGTACAGTTGCAGCGGCGCGCGAGCACCTTGTCAAGATGGAGACACTAATTTCATTTCCAGAACTTGGACGTCGAAGTTCTACCTTGTGAAGTCGGATGGTGATCTCGCTGCTTGTGTTGTTGGTCGGCGAGGCTTTGGCGGGCAAACCATTGGTGTACCGTGTGGACACTCGGAGCCGCTCTCTCCATCCGGTCGGTAACATTGGCGGTAATGCCTTCTTCGTGAATTATATCCGGTGTATCTCCGTCGACACCGGAGTGTACCCGACACTTCGACCTGGCAGCATCTACTACACGGATTTGGGTTATATCGGAGAGTACTCTCATGATACAAAGGCTCGGGATGAGTGGCCACTACGTGTGGATAGAATAGGACTCTACGGTATGAGAAATGAACACGAGGCCATACCGTTTGGAGGATGTATTGGCCTCACACTTGCAGACGGAAGGAGTTCAATGCATATTTCCTTGGGGTAATGCACGGATGGGGGAAGAAGAAATATATGAGGAGGAATGAAGAACAAATTCATTCATCCTGGGGTATCCTAATCTTCTTGTTGTCCATACATTGCGTGCGTCTTGTATATTTTTCAGCTTAGTTTGTCGTGAACATTAACAACGTTATTGGCTGCTTTTGGCTGCTTGTATGCGGTTTATGTATTATACTTAGTTTTACGATTATGCTGTTGAGAATTTATCATATACTAGCTTCTAGATTTGCTGCCATATTGGGCAAAAAACGAGGGCCAAAAGGCATAAATAACCCCAGAGATTTGCTACTAGATTTGCTGCCATATTGAAGTAAGACAGAAATAGAAGCTTATCTAGATTTGATACTAATTTGGTGAAAAAGACAGAGAGAGAAAGAGGGGAAAAGGTGCTCTTAAAAATGCCAATTTGGGCCGAGAGAGACAAAACCCAGCTCCTGCTCACGTGCAACCAAACGCTTCTCGTCCTGTCCCACGCGGTCCCTTTCTACCAGCCCCACGCGACGCAGCCCCACACGACGAGGCCCCACACGACGCGGCCCCACAGACGACGCGGCGCAACACGTCAGCACAGAACGTCCAAATAAACGGATTCCTTCCGTCTGAGCTCGTTCTGCGGGTTTCAAACATAGGCTTGGGGAAAACTGAGGAAAAACTAAGGGGCTGGGGAAAACTTAGTACAACTAACAACCCGAGGGCACGAAAATAGAAATCCCTTCATTATATGAGGCTAAATGCTCTTATTGCAAAACTATTCCAAAATGATTTATAATTCTTGATATATTTCGAATCATGCCCAGTGTTGCTATTTACATCTTGTTTGGATTTCACTCCAATGGGTATGCCTAGAAAATCTTGCGTTTTCTACCCCATGTCTGTGCTCCTCTTATCATACATCTATCTACCTACATGTACATGTCATCTTCTGATCATACACACACTTTTGCACAAAGAAAAAGGCAAAAAGGGGTAAAAAGTGTTGGTACGGTCCCTGGCCCGGTCCAACTGGCTCCACAGCCGGGTGGCCCTGTCCCCAGCCCGGTCGGCCGGGCCATGCGCCGGTCGATGGCTGGGTAAGTGGGGACTCGAGGGATACCACTTTGGTCTTCCTGCTCACTCCCCCTTCCACCACAGCAACCATTGGCGCCGCCCTTCACCCCTCCACCACAGCCTAGGGCTCCCCCACCACTAAACTTCCCCCAAACTCCACTCCACCATAGATCGGGTACCTTGGAGGATCTTCACCAAGGGATTTGGTCCCTCTCAAGCCAGATTTGGAGATTTTGGTTTTGTGCCCCTCAAGCTTTCTATTGCTGTTCTTCTTGTTCCCTTGAGCAAGGAGGACAATGTCTTCGGGTAATTTCCCCTCCCCATCTTCCTATGTCTCGGTTTCCTCATACATTGCACATTTGTTGAGGGGATTTGAGAAAACTAGGGTTAGGGTTAGGGTTTGCCTAGTACCTCATGCCACTAGAGTGTCACACACCACTATGCACAAGTTCCACTTGACATTGTTGTAATATATGTACAAGTATTTGAGCTTTTGCATGATTTTGTGTTGAAAATCTAGACTATTCCTAAAAATTCGACAGTGCCCGATCTACGGGCCGGTCTGCCGTCCCTCGCACCGGTCGGACTGGCGTGTCGCGCAGTCAACCGGCTGACAGACCGGCCAGTCTGGTCTCACGCCCGGTAGTGCCGGCCGATGCACCGGCTTGCCCAGATTTTCGCGCAAACTTCGTCAAAACACTTGTCTATATGTTATACTTTTGGCCTCCTTGTTTCTGATGACATGTACACTTATCCCACTGCTATTCTCGCTCTATTTTCTCTTTCACAGGAGATTCTGGTGATGACACACGTGGTGTTGTTGCCAAGAGAGGCAAGCATGAGAGGCCTCCAGGGTGCCGTACAAGCACTCGTATGCCTAGCAGAGCAGGTCAGGGCAGTGGTCCAGGTAGTTCAGCTGGGGGTTGAACCATGACAACAGGCAAGAAAAGGAAATACAAACACGCAGTTCCAGATGATGATCTTGTTGAGAAAGTGCCAACATACAATGTTGGCACAGTACATCTTGCTGATTGGAGAAAACTCAGAGAGAAGAATCCCTATCGGTTCGAGGAAAGAACTTACCTTGGTGGAGATAGGGAATTCTGGACCAACACTCAGTTGAGCATATGGGATGATTTCTACAACTCCTCATATTTTATGAAGAATGATGTCATTGTGCAGCCCAAGGCCATCAACAAGGAAGTACTTACCATGCACCAAGCCACTAAGTACTACTTTGTGGTTGATACCTTGCAGAAGATGGGGTTGCTTGATCTTGTGTGCCTGAAGCCTGGTAATACAATGGGAGTTGGGTTATATTGCCTAATCCTTGTCCGTCAATTCCACTGCACTGTGTTCTTTCATGATGATGCTCGCTGATGTCTACGGGAGCTTCTATTCTTGTAGACAGTGTTGGGCCTCCAAGAGCAGAGGTTTGTAGAACAGCAGCAAGTTTCCCTTAAGTGGATACCCAAGGTTTATCGAACTCAGGGAGGAAGAGGTCAAAGATATCCCTCTCATGCAACCCTGCAACCACAAAGCAAGAAGTCTCTTGTGTCCCCAACACACCTAATAGGTGCACTAGTTCGGCGAAGAGATAGTGAAATACAGGTGGTATGAATAAGTAGTAGCAACGGCAGAAAAGTGCTCGCCCGGGACGAGTAAACAAGCGAGTAGTAACGCAGCAGTAGTAAACAAGCAGTAGTAACTCAGCAGTATTTAGGAACAAGGCCTAGGGATTACACTTTCACTAGTGGACACTCTCAACATTGATCACATAACGAGAATAGATAAATGCATACTCTACACTTTTGTTGGATGATGAACACATTGCGTAGGATTACACGAACCCTCAATGCCGGAGTTAACAAGCTCCACAATAATGCTCATGTTTTAGTAACCTTCGAGTGTAAGATAGATCAACGAGACTAAACCAAGTACTAACATAGCATGCACACTGTCACCTTCATGCATATGTAGGAGGAATAGATCACATCAATATTATCATAGCAATAGTTAACTTCGCAATCTACAAGAGATCTTGATCATAGCATAAACCAAGTACTAACACGGTGCACGCACTGTCACCTTTACACACGTGCAGGAGGAATAGAACTACTTTAATAACACATCACTAGAGTAGCACATAGATAAATTGTGATACAAACACATTGCAATCATAAAGAGATATAAATAAGCACCTCACTATGCCATTCAACGGTGAATAAGTATTCCGTGAAATCTAGCCTAAGAGACCCACACGGTGCACACACTGTCACCTTTACACACGTGGGACTAGGAGTCTCCGGAGATCACATAAGTAAAACTCACTTGACTAGCATAATGACATCTAGATTACAAGCATCATCATATGAATCTCAATCATGTAAGGCAGCTCATGAGATTATTGTATTGAAGCACATAGGAGAGAGATGAACCACATAGCTACCGGTACAGCCCCGAGCCTCGATGGAGAACTACTCCCTCCTCATGGGAGCAGCAGCGATGATGAAGATGGCGGTGGAGATGGCAGCGGTGTCGATGGAGAAGCCTTCCGGGGCACTTCCCGCTCCGGCGGGGTGCCGGAACAGAGACTCCTGTCCCCCGGATCTTGGCTTCGCGATGGCGGCGGCTGCGGCAGGTTTACGTGGGTTTCGTCAATTGGTCTCGGGTTTTCGACCCAGGGGCTTCTTATAGGCGAAGAGGCGGCGCCAGGAGGGTCGAAGGGCTGGCCAAACCCTAGGGGGCGCGGGCCCCCTAGGCCGCGCCGAGTATGGTGTGGTGGGCCTGTGCCCCCCTCTCGGTCCCTCTCGTGTGTTACGGATGCTTCCGGGGATTCTAAGATCTTTGGCGTTGATTTCGTCCGATTCCGAGAATATTTCGTTACTAGGATTTCTGAAACCAAAAACAGCGAGAAAACGGAAGCCGGCACTTCGGCATCTTGTTAATAGGTTAGTTCCGGAAAATGCACGAATATGACATAAAGTGTGCATAAAACATGTAGATAACATCAATAATGTGGCATGGAACACAAGAAATTATCGATACGTTGGAGACGTATCAGCATCCCCAAGCTTAGTTACTGCTCGTCCCGAGCGGGTAAAACGATAACAAAGATAATTTCGGAGTGACATGCCATCATAAACTTGATCATACTATTTGTAAAGCATATGTAGTGAATGCAGCGATCAAAACAATGTATATGACATGGGTAAACAACTGAATCATAAAGCAAAGACTTTTCATGAATAGCACTTCAAGACAAGCATCAATAAGTCTTGCATAAGAGTTAACTCATAAAGTAATAATTCAAAGTAAAGGTATTGAAGCAACACAAAGGAAGATGAAGTTTCAGCGGTTGCTTTCAACTTATAACATGTATATCTCATGGATAATTGTCAATGCAAAGCAATATAACAAATGCAATATGCAAATATGTAAGAATCAATGCACAGTTCACACAAGTGTTTGCTTCTTGAGATGGAGAGAAATAGGTGAACTGACTCAACAATGAAAGTAAAAGAATGGTCCTCCATAGAGGAAAAGCATCGATTGCTATATTTGTGCTAGAGCTTTGATTTTGAAAACATGAAACAATTTTGTCAACGGTAGTAATAAAGCATATGCATCATGTAAATTATATCTTATAAGTTGCAAGCCTCATGCATAGTGTACCAATAGTGCCCGCACCTTGTCCTAATTAGCTTGGACTACCTGGATTATCACCGCAATACATATGCTTTAACCAAGTTTCACAAAGGGGTACCTCTATGCCGCCTTGTACAAAGGTCTAAGGAGAAAGCTCGCATTTGGATTTCTCGCTTTTGATTATTCTCAACTTAGACATCCATACGGGACAACATAGACAACAGATAATGGACTCCTCTTTTAATGCTTTAAGCATTTGACAACAATTAATTCTTTTCTCATTAGAGACTTGAGGATATTTGTCCAAAACTGAAACTTCCACCATGAATCATGGCTTTAGTTAGCGGCCCAATGTTCTTCTCTCACAATATGCATGCTCAAACCATTCAACTCAGTGTAGATCGCCCTTACTTCCGACACAACGAACATGCATAGCAACTCACATGAAATTCAACAATGAGTTGATGGCGTTCCCCAGTAAACATGGTTATCGCACAACAAGCAACTTAATAAGAGATAAAGTGCATAATTACATATTCAATACCACAATAGTTTTTAAGCTATTTGTCCCATGAGCTATATATTGCAAAGGTGAATGATGGAATTTTAAAGGTAGCACTCAAGCAATTTACTTTGGAATGGCGGGATGAATACCATGTAGTAGGTAGGTATGGTGGACACGAATGGCATAGTGGTTGGCTCAAGTATTTTGGATGCATGAGAAGTATTCCCTCTCGATACAAGGTTTAGGCTAGCAAGGTTGTTTGAAGCAAGCACAAGTATGAACTAGTACAGCAAAACTCACATAAAGGACATATTACAAGAATTATAAGACTATACATCGTCTTCCTTGTCGTTCAAACACCTTACTAGAAATTATCTAGACCTTAGAGAGACCAATTATGCAAACCAAATTTTAGCATGCTCTATGTATTCTTCACTAATAGGTGCAAATTATATGATGCAAGAGCTTAAACATGAGCACAACAATTGCCAAGTATCACATTACCCAAGACATTATAGCAATTACTACATGTAGCATTTTCCAATTCCAACCATATAACAATTTAACGAAGAGGAAACTTCGCCATGAATATTATGAGCTAAGAACACATGTGTTCATACGAACCA
>NC_061513.1:347332051-347357999 GCF_022539505.1 Lolium rigidum | reverse complement strand
TAATAGGTGCACTAGTTCGGCGAAGAGATAGTGAAATACAAGTGGTATGAATGAATATGAGCAGTGGCAATAGCACCAGAAAAGTGCTTTGCCCAGGACAAGTAAACAAGCAGTAGTAACGCAGCAGTAGTAACGCAAAGAAACAAGAAACAAGCAGCGATAGAAGTATTTAGGAACAAGGCCTAGGGAATAGACTTTCACTAGTGGACACTCTCAACTTTGATCACATAATAGAATAAATAGATAAATGCATACTCTACACTCTCTTGTTGGATGATGAACACCATTCGTTGTGTAGGGCTACAAGAGCTCCCTCAAGCCGGAGTTAACAAGCGCCACAACATTCGGCATTCATATTTAAGTAACCTTAGAGTGCATGACAGATCAACACAACTAAACCAAGTACTAACACAGCATGCACACTGTCACCTTCACACTATGTAGGAGGAATAGATCACATCAATACCATCATAGCAATAGTTAACTTCATAATCTACAAGAGATCATAATCATAGCCTACGCCAAGTACTAACACGGATGCACACACTCGTCACCATTACACCGTGCAGGAGGAGTAAAACTACTTTAATAACATTACTAGAGTAGCACATAGATAAATTGTGATACAAAACACATTGCAATCATAAAGAGATATAAATAAGCACTTCACTATGCCATTCATAACAGTGAATAAGTATTCTGTGAAATATAGCCTAAGAGACCCACACGGTGCACACACTCGTCACCTTTACACACGTGGGACAAGGAGTCTCCGGAGATCACATAAGTAAAACCCACTTGACTAGCATAATGACATCTAGATTACAAGCATCATCATATGAATCTCAATCATGTAAGGCAGCTCATGAGATTATTGTATTGAAGTACATAGGAGAGAGATGAACCACATAGCTACCGGTATAGCCCCGAGCCTCGATGGAGAACTACTCCCTCCTCATGGGAGACAGCAGCGGTGATGAAGATGGCGGTGGTGTCGATGGAGAAGCCTTCCGGGGCACTTCCCCGTCCCGGCGGCGTGCCGGAACGAGACTCCTGTCCCCCGGATCTTGGCTTCGCGATGGCGGCGGCTCTGGAAGGTTTCTCGTACCGTGGCTTTTCCGTCTCGAGGTTTTAGGTCTGGGACCTTTATATAGGCGAAGAGGCGGCGTCAGAAGGTCGAAGGGGCGACGACACCATAGGGCGGCGCGGCCCCCCCTCTGGCCGCGCCGGGCTATCGTCTGGGGCCCACAGGGCCCCCCTCTGGCGACTCTCGGGTGTTCTAGAAGCTTCGTGGAAAAATAGGATGCTGGGCCTTGATTTCGCCCGATTCCGAGAATATTTCCTTACTAGGATTTCTGGATCCAAAAACAGCAGAAAACAGCAACTGGCCCTTCGGCATCTCGTCAATAGGTTAGTTCCGGAAAATGCATAAATATGTCATATAATGTGTATAAAACATGTAGATATCATCAATAATGTGGCATGGAACATAAGAAATTATCGATACGTTGGAGACGTATCATCCTCCACCAACAACCTTCACGTGGCCTTCATCTCCTACTGGTTCGATAACCTTGGTTTCTTACTGAGGGAAAACTTGCTGCTGTACGCATCACACCTTCCTCTTGGGGTTCCCAACGGACGTGTGCTTCACGCGTTATCAAGCACTTTTTCTGGCGCCGTTGCCGGGGAGATCAAGACACGCTGCAAGGGGAGTCTCTCACTTCCAATCTCTTTACTTTGTTATTGTCTTGCTTTACTTTATTTTATTTACTGTTTTGTTTGCTTTCTTTATATCAAAAACACAAAAAAATTAGTTACTAGTTTTACTTTACTTAATTTAGTTTGCTTTACTTGTTTTTATTACTGCTAAAATGGGTACTCCTGAGAATACTAAGTTGTGTGACTTCACTAGCACAAATAATAATGATTTCCTATGCACACCTATTACTCCACCTGCTACTACAGCAAAATTCTATGAAATTAAACCTGCTTTACTAAATCTTGTTATGAGAGAGCAATTTTCTAGTGTTAGTTCTGATGATGCTGCTGCCCATCTTAATAAATTTGTTGAACTTTGTTAAATGCAAAAGTATAAGGATATATATGGTGACATTATAAAACTGAAATTGTTTCCTTTCTCCTTAAGAGGAAGAGCTAAAGATTGGTTGCTATCTTTGCCTAAGAATAGTATTGATTCATGGACTAAATGTAAAGATGCTTTCATTGGTAGATATTATTCTCCTGCTAAAATTATATCTTTGAGAACTAGCATTATGATTTTTAAGAAATTGGATAATGAACATGTTGCCCAAGCATGGGAAAGAATGAAATCTTTGGTAAAGAATTGCCCTACCCATGGACTAACTACTTGGATGATCATCCAAACCTTTTATGCAGGACTGATTTTTTCTTCGCGGAACCTATTGGATTCAGCTGCTGGAGGTACTTTTATGTCCATCACCTTAGGTGCCGCAACAAAGCTTCTTGATGATATGATGATAAATTACTCTGAATGGCACATGGAAAGGACTCCACAAGGTAAGAAGGTAAATTCTGTTGAAGAAACCTCCTCCTTGAGTGATAAGATTGATGCTATTATGTCTATGCTTGTGAATGGTAGATCTAATGTTGATCCAAGTAATGTTCCTTCAGCTTCATTGGTTGCCCAAGAAGAACATGTTGATGTGAACTTCATTAAAAGTAATAATTTCAACAACAATGCTTATAGGAATAATTCTGGTAACAACTATAGGCCATATCCTTCTAATAATGGTAATGGTTATGGTAATTCTTATGGTAATTCTTACAACAATAGTAGGAGTACACCCTCTGGTCTTGAGGTCATGCTTAAAGATACCTTTTGATTCTATTATTAGAACAAATTATGATGTTGATGCTTCATCTCTCGATAATACTTGATTCACACTTTCTGCGCCTAGCTGAAAGGCGTTAAAGAAAAGCGCTTATGGGAGACAACCCATTATTTTACTTCTGCACTTTTGTTTATATTTGAGTCTTGGAAGTTGTTACTACTGTAGCAACCTCTCCTTATCTTTACTTTATTGCATTGTTGTGCCAAGTAAAGTCTTTGATAGTAAGGTTGATACTAGATTTGAATTGCTGCGCAGAAACAGATTTCTTGCTGTCACGAATTTGAGTAGAACTCTCTGTAGGTAACTCAGTAAAATGCTGAAAATTTACATGCGTGATCCTTAGATATGTACGCAACTTTCATTCAATTTGAGCTTTTTCATCTGAGCAAGTTAAGTGCCCCTAAAAAATTCGTCTTTACTGACTGTTCTATTTTGACAGATTCTGCCTTTTATTTCGCATTGCCTCTTTTGCTATGTTGAATGGATTTCTTTGTTCCATTAACTTTCAGTAGCTTTGGGCAATGTCCAGAAGTGTTAAGAATGATTATGTCACCTCTGAATATGTGAATTTTTGATTATGCACTAACCCTCTAATGAGTTTGTTTTGAGTTTGGTGTGGAGGAAGTTTTCAAGGGTCAAGAGAGGAGGATGATACAATATGATCAAGAAGAGTGAAAAGTCTAAGCTTGGTGATGCCCCGTGGTTCATCCCTGCATATTTCAAGGAGACTCAAGCATCTAAGCTTGGGGATGCCCAAGGCATCCCCTTCTTCATCGACAACTTATCGAGTCACCTCTAGTGAAACTATATTTTTATTCCGTCACATCTTATGTGCTTTACTTGAAGCGTCCGTATGTTTTTATTTTTGTTTTTGTTTGAATAAAATCGGATCCTAGCATTCCTTGTGTGGGAGAGAGACACGCTCCGCTCGTTCATATGAACACTGGTGTTCTTAGCGTTACTTTTAATGTTCATGGCGAAGGTTGAAACTACTTCGTTCATTGTTATATGGGTGTTAGAAACAGAAAATGCTTCATGTGGTAATTGGTATATGGTCTTGAATAATTTGATACTTGGCAATTGTTGGGCTCAAATAGATCATGTTTAAGCTCTTGCATCATGTACTTTGCACCTATTAATGAAGAACTACCATAGAGCTTGTTGAAATTTGGTTTGCATGATTGGTCTCTCTAAAGTCTAGATATTTTCCGGTGAAGTGTTTGAACAACAAGGAAGACAAGTGTAGAGTCTTATAATGCTTGCAATATGTTCTTATGTAAGTTTTGTTGTACCGGTTCATACTTGTGTTTGCTTCAAACAACCTTGCTAGCCAAAGCCTTGTACTGAGAGGGAATACTTCTCGTGCATCCAAAACCCTGAGCCAAAACCTATGCCATTTGTGTCCACCATACCTACCTACTATGTGGTATTTTTCTGCCATTCCAAAGTAAATTACTTGAGTGCTACCTTTAAAATTTCATTCTTTGTCTTTGCAATATATAGCTCATGGGAAAATAGCCTTAAAAACTATTGTGGTAAAGAATATGTAGCTTATGTATCTTATTTCTTATAAGTTGCTTGTTGAGCGGTAACCATGTTTCTGGGGACGCCATCAACTATTACACCTTTGTTGAATATCATGTGAGTTGCTATGCATGTTCGTCTTGTCTGAAGTAAGGGTGATTTATCATGATCAAATGGTTTGAGTATGCATATTGTTAGAAAATAACATTGGGCCGCTAACTAAAGCCATGAATCATGGTGGAAGTTTCAGTTTGGACATTAATCCTCAATCTCTTATGAGAATATTATCTGTTGTTGAATGCTTATGCATTAAAGAGGAGTCCATTATCTGTTTTCTATGTTGTCCCGGTATGGATGTCCTTAGTTGAGATCTATCAAAAACGAGAAATCAAATGCGATCTATCTCCTTGGACCTTTGTACAGGCGGCATAGAGGTACCCCTTTGTGACACTTGGTTGAAACATATATTATGCAATGATAATCCATGTAAATCCAAGCTAATTAGGACAAGGTGCGAGCACTATTGGTATTCTATGCATGAGGCTTGCAACTTATAGGATGTCTTATGCATAACACATATGAATTATTACTACCGTTGACAAAATTGTTTCTATGTTTTCAAAATAAAAGCTCTAGCACAAAAATAGTAATCCATGCTTCCCTCTGCGAAGGGGCCTTTCTTTTACTTTATGTTGAGTCAGTCTACCTACTTCTTTCTATCTTAGAAGCAAACACTTGTGTCAACTCGTGTGCATTGATTCCTACATACTTGCTTATTTGCATTCATCATATTACTTTGTGTTGACAATTATCCATGAGATATACATGTTGAAGTTGAAAGCAACTCGCTGAAACTTATATCTTCCTTTGTGTTGCTTCAAAACTTTCTACTAAGAATTTATTGCTTTATGAGTTAACTCCTATGCAAGTCTTACTGATGCTTGTCTTGAAAGTACTATTCATGAAAAGTCTTTGTTATATGATTCAGTTGTTTAATCATTGTCGTCTTTACCATTGCCTCGAATCACTTCATTCACTTCATATGCTTTACAATAGTATTGATCAAGATTATGATAGCAGCATGTAACTTCAGAAATTATCCTTGTTATCGTTTACCTACTCGAGGGCGAGTAGGAACTAAGCTTGGGGATGCTTGATACGTCTCAAACGTATCTATAATTTCTTATGTTCCATGCTAGTTTTATGACAATACTCACATGTTTTACACACACTTTACATCATTTATATGCATTTTCCGGCACTAACCTATTAATGAGATGCCGAAGCGCCAGTTCCTGTTTTGTGCTGTTTTTGGTTTCAGAAATCCTACACGGGAAATATTCTCGGAATTGGACGAAACGAACGCCCAGGGTCTTATTTTTTCACGGAGCTTCCAGAAGACCGAAGAGGATATGAAGTGGGGCCACGAGGCGCCCTAACCATAGGGCGGCGCGGCCAAGGAGGGGCCCGCGCCGGCCTATGGTGTGGAGCCCCCGTGCCTCCCCCGACTCTGCCCTTCCGCCTACTTAAACTCTCCGTCGCGAAAACCCTATTACCGAGAGCCACGATACGGAAAAAGTTCCACAGACGCCGCCGCCGCCAATCCCATCTCGGGGGATTCAGGAGATCGCCTCCGGCACCCTCGCCGAGAGGGGAATCATCACCCGGAGGACTCTACATCACCATGATCGCCTCCGGACTGATGTGTGAGTAGTTCATCCTTGGACTATGGGTCCATAGCAGTAGCTAGATGGTTGTCTTCTCCTCATTGTGCTATCATGTTAGATCTTGTGAGCTCCCTATCATGATCAAGATCATCTATTCGTAATGCTACATGTTGTGTTTGTTGGGATCCAATGAATATTGAATACTATGTCAAGTTGATTATCAATCTATCATATATGTGTTGTTTATGTTCTTGCATGCTCTCCATTGCTAGTAGAGGCTCTGGCCAAGTTGATACTGGTGACTCCAAGAGGGAGTATTTATGCTCGATAGTGGGTTCATGCCTCCATTGAATCTGGGACAATGACAGAAAGTTCTAAGGTTATGGATGTGTTGTTGCCACTAGGGATAAAACATCAATGCTTTGTCTAAGGATATTTGTGTTGATTACATTACGCACCATACTTAATGCAATTGTCTATTGTTTGCAACTTAGTACTGAAAGGGGTGCGGATGCTAACCCGAAGGTGGACTTTTTAGGCATAGATGCATGCTGGATAGCGGTCTATGTACTTTGTCGTAATGCCCTGATTAAATATCATAGTAGTCATCATGATATGTATGTGCATCTCTATTTGTCAATTGCCCAACTGTAATTTGTTCACCCAACATGCTATTTATCTTATTGGAGAGACACCACTAGTGAACTGTGGACCCCGGTCCATTCTTTTACATCTGAAATACAATCAACTGCAAACTTTGTTCTCTGTTGTTCTTCACAAGCAAACATCATTCTCCACACCATACGTTTAATCCTTTGTTTACAGCAAGCCGGTGAGATTGACAACCTCACTGTTAAGTTGGGGCAAAGTATTTTGGTTGTGTTGTGCAGGTTCCACGTTGGCGCCGGAATCCCTGTTGTTGCGCCGCACTACACTCCTCCACCAACAACCTTCACGTGGCCTTCATCTCCTACTGGTTCGATAACCTTGGTTTCTTACTGAGGGAAAACTTGCTGATGTACGCATCACACCTTCCTCTTGGGGTTCCCAACGGACGTGTGCTTCACGCGTTATCAACTGGCTGTGCTGAGGCCATATTGTGCCGACGGCAAGGTGCCGACGGTTGCCGTCAGCACAAGTCTGGGCCAACGGCAAGGCAGGAAGTGCCGACGACCGCCGACCATTGGCCCCTTGGCTGTTTCCCGTAGTGCGAGCCGGTGCACCCAGATGTCCTTGCCGCCGGTGGAAGCGAAATGACCCACACAATCCCCTCTATCACCGCACCATCCCCCTCCCGGCACAAACATCGTGCTATTCCCACCGCCGTGGCCTCCGAGAAGGTGTGTGTCAATGGCTTCGAGCACGGGCTCGTCACACGCGAATTGCGGGCGAAGGGGGCGTCGCTGTGCACCATGCGGTCCATGTCGGCGAGGCCAATGGCGTGCGGGTGCGGGTGCTGGCGCGGGGGCGCGTCTCACTGGATGTGGTGGAGGTCGTGGTTGGCGACGGTGGGCACGAAGTGGGGGGGGGCGGCGTTGCAGAGCTGTTTGGAACTAACCCTCCTGGGAGGAGAAGAAGGGCGTGATTTGTTGTTCGCAACATAATTTGCATCGGGCGACATCTTCTCTCTAGAACCATATTCAACTGGGACAACTCTATATCTATGAATAGCATTTTGTTTGGTTCCTAACAAACTTTTTTCAGCATGTTTGTGCATATTATTTCGTTGCGAACTAAGCTGCAATCTTTGTGTGAAATAAGAATCTTTGTCTGATTGGTAATCTACCGTCCAGTGTTCTAGTTACCACTCTATGAAGTGGTGACATTACCCTCATCATTTGGAATAAATAGGCAACATAAGAGCAGTCAAATAAACTAACAAGTAGGACTATTATAACATCGTTTAGTCCTAGCTAGCTACTTTGAAATAGCAGTTGAACACAATTGGTTTAGCCCTTGCTAATAACGAATGGTAGTTCAGCATACAAGTAGTTCAATTATACACACAGGCAGGACAAAAACGAGAGTAGTTTATAAGTCAGCCCACATAGCATCCGCCCACTCCTGCCTCTTGTTCTTCCAGGAGGCGTTCTCGTTGGCGGAAACACCATTGCCAGCATCATTGTCGTCAGTCGTGACTTCATGCTCCTCCGAGAAAAACGGATCAACACCCCATCCTAAGATCCAGTTATGTAGAATGCAACATGCAAGGACTAGCTTAACATGGGTGGAGAAGGTGTGGAAAGGCTTCTGATCAAGGATCTTAAATCTGTTCTTCACAGCTGCGAATGCCCTCTCGACCGTGACTTTGAGGCTAGACTATCTAAGATTGAAGAGTTTCTTGGCATTTTTAGGGCAAGCCTTATAGAGAACTCATTGAGGTGGTACCTTGTGGACCTAAAGGCTGGGAGAAAACGAGGACGATGGGCATAGCCGGCATCAGCAAGGAAGAACTTACCCTCAGGGACTTTCAAGCCATTAGCTCTCTCCAAGCTGTCAGTCAGAATAGCACAGGGACATCATCATGGGCTGATCCTTCACACCCATGAAGAACATATGTGAACTTCATATCGAAGTCAAGAAGGGCTATCATATTCTGGCTAGTTTAGTGTTTTCTACCCTATAACCAAGAACATAGCTTTTGGGCACTTTCGCTGTAACATGAGTGACATCAATGGCTCCAACACAATCCTCACATGAACATGAACAAATGGTTAGGCATACAATGTGTGTACGAATTTGTAAGGCGCATGGTTCACCTTGAAATATGATGTAAAAATATGAAAATCAGATCAACAAAGTGTTGCTCACCTTGAAATATGGAAACCAGCGGTTACTTTCAGCGATCTTGTTGGGAGTGCTGGACCGCCTCTCTGCGGTTGACCTAACCACCGCAGTTCTAGATCAGCGTTGCTGTCGTCGCCTTCTTGGCTAAGGGTCTTTCATTTTCTCTAGGTGCTGACCAACTTTGGCGGGCAGTGAGAGGTTACTTTTCGCGCCTAAACGAGGAGCAAGATTCCATCTCCCGATGTTTCCACCATGTTTTCCCCGTGCAGGAGTTCAGCCGATTTGCGCTCGTCAGTGCCTATCCCCAGAGAAACGGCTGAATCGAGCGTTCCTCGCGGGCTAACTTTTGGGCTGCTTTAAACATCGTGCAATGCAGTTTTTCAATGCAACCTTGCCAACCAATCGACCGAATTTTGGGCCTAGTGTAAGTGAGAAATGGCTTTCCGAGCAACCAAACACGCCCGAAGTCGGCGTGTGCATGAGGAGGGTGCGGGGTCCCACACCCACACCACACACTCGGCGAAGTCCCGCCATAGCCCCACCCACGCCAACCCCGTGAAGATCTTGAACGCCTTCCGCATATCCCGCTAGGTCGGCCCCGCATAGAAGATATCCTGGTTTTGAGAGGAGTATAGCCCCGGGTCCACGATCAGCGGCTTCGCGCGCTGACCCCTGCAGTCACAGTTCGATATATCAACCAAGGTGATCGACCGGAGAGAGGCGGAGGTGAGGAAGAAGGTAAAACGGTATAAAAGAAAACTCAACCCTTCCAACCTAGTACTACTAGGGAAAGCCTTATTGCCGGCGCACCAAAAATGGCTACTGCCGGCGCACTAGCGCCCGCTGGTGGGAACAGGCCGGTGGTAATGGCTTACCATCGGGGCAACAGCTGGTGCGCCGGCGGTAACACGAGTTATCCCCGGTGCGGCTGCCTAGTGCACTGGTAGTAAGTTATTCCAGGAAACAAAAAAAAACTTGCGAAGACGCTTTTACAAGCAGCTCCCTACATTCAAAATAGGAAAGAAATCGAGTTGTTTTTTGCACAGATTTGGATCTTGAGGCCGAGGAGCTCAAGGTGGCATGTCAGCAGCGTGGTTTTCCGAGCTCGATGCTGAGGAGGAGCTCGAGGCAGCATGGTCGTCGGAGCTCGAGGCGTCGTCGTCGTTGGAGCTCGAGGCCGAGGAGGAGCTCGAGGTGGCATGGTCATCGGAGCTCGAGGCCGAGGTGGAGGAGGATGCAGCGGCAGTAGCTCTTGGTTAGTGGAGCTCGAGGCCAAGGATGAGGCGTTGTCGTCGGCGGAGCTCGAGGCGTAGCATCATGGCAGGAAGAGGAGAAAAGGAAGAGGAGAGTAGGAAGAGGAAGAGTAGGAAGAGGAAGAGTAAGGGAGAAAGGGGAGGAGAGGAGAAAAGGGGAAAATGAGGAAGGGGAAGAGGAGGATGTGCTGGTTTCAAGTTATATACCTAAGGTTACCACCAGCGCACCACTGTGTCCGTGCGCCTGGGGTAATTTTTTTATTTTTTTTATCAAAATCTAAAACCTGAAAAAAGTCTTGTTTCTGTTTTGAATTTGTCGAATCCAACTTCTCGCGTAGGAAATTTCGCGTAGATATATTTTGATATAAAAACGTTTTTCATCGGAGGTCGTATGCAACCAGAAATCTCGTTTTGCCGAAACATGACCCTATTTTTGCATAATATATCGAAATTCATGTTTTTCAATTTTCGCTAAAACTAGATGACATAACACATGAACATCTCGAAAGATTTTATTATTTGAAACTTCTAATATTTTATTTTATTTTTCAAAAACTGAAAACGCGATCCACAAGGGTATGTGTGTGGAGCAAAATAAACAGCAAAACTTACCGCCGACGCACCACCATATTGGTGCGTCGGTGGTAACCAAATTACCCCTAGCGCACCAATAAGGTGGTGAGCCAGCGGTAAGATTTGTTGCCATTTTTAACTGGCCCGAACCTGGTTCATCATTATCCCCGGTGCACCAAATATGGTGGTGTGCCTGCGGTATTTCAGAATCACCGATGTCCTTATAAAGTGGTGCGCCGATGTTAAATAGCACCGACGTATCACCATGCTCGTGCAACGGCGGTAACACGTGCGGTTATAGGCCTTTTCCAGTGCAGGTAGCCAGTGTGCTCAATGAAGTTGAGGTTCCTGGGCATCGTTGAGAATGCGTGCATGATATCTGTTCCATTGATGATCGTGTCACCGCAGTTACATTAGTCAGCGGACTTCATTAAAATTGGACTGATACGATGAATCGTGTCAAACTAAGCCAGAAAATCAAGGCCATCGGGATTGTCATTAATTACCAAAAGCACACTTGGGGGCAATGTACTGATGGTGCTCCGTTGGTGGTGCTAGACAATCTTGTTGGCAGTTGTTGTGGAAGCGGTTGGGAAACCCCAAGAGGAAGGTGTGATGAGCACATCAACAAGTTTTCCCTCAGTACAAAACCAAGGTTTAATCGACCAGTAGGAGAAAGGCGTGACTTCTGAAGGTGTTGCTGGCTGACTAGTGGCAGGGCACACTACCGGCGTCAGCAACAACTTGGAACCTGCACACAATACAACCAAAGTACTTTGCCCCAACATGTAGTGAGGTTGTTAATCTCATCGGTTTGCTGAACACAAAGAATTAGACGTATCGAGTGGAAAGATATGTTTGCAGAAAGTAAACAGAGCATGATTTCAGTAGAATTTATTAGTAAAGAAAATAGGACCGGGGTCCACAGTTCACTATAGGTGTCTCTCCATAAATATAGATAGCATGTTGGGTGAATAAATTACAGCTGTGCAATTGACAGAATATCGACCAACACATGACAAGATGATTACTATGAGATTTGATATGGACATTACAACATAATACATAGACTGTAATCCAACTGCGTCTATGACTAATAATCGACCTTCAGGTTATCGTCCGAACCCCTTTCAGTATTAAGTTGCAAGCAACAGACTATCGCATTAAGGTGTGTAAAGTAAACAATAGAATTACCCTCGGATAAAACATTGTTGTTTTGTCTCTAGTAGCAATAGCACGTCTACAATCTTAGGGAAGTTAAATGTCACTCTCCCAAAAAACTAGAAGCATGAACCTACTATCGAGCATAAATACCCCTCTTGAAGTCACAAGTGTCCACTTGGCCAGAGTTTCTACTAGCTACGGAGAGCATGCAAGATCACAAATAACATATGATATGAATATATAATCAATCTCAACATAGTATACAATATTCATCGGATCCCAGCAAACACAACATATAGGATTACATAAAGATGATCTTCATCATGTAGGGCAGCTCACAAGATCTATACATGAAGCACAAAGTGGAGAAGACAAACATCTAGCTACTGCTATGGACCCATAGTCCAGGGATGAACTACTCACGCATCACTTCGGAGGCGGACATGGCGATGATTTCCCCCTCCGGCAGGGTGCCGGGAAGAGCTTCAGAACCCCCCGAGATGGGTTCTGCGATGGCGGCCGCGACGAAACTTTTCGTGGATGGAGGCTCGGGTACCCAGGGTTTTCCCGAGAAGATGTATAAATAGGCGGAGGAATTAGGTCGGTGGGGTGCCTAGGGGGCCCACACCCCCCTTGGCGTGGGCCAGGCCTAGGCCGCGCCATGGGGTGGTTTGGCCGCCCTGTGGCGCCTCTTCGACCCCCCTCTGTACTTCGTCTTCGTTTTGATTAAATATTGACTTCGGCTTTTGTTTCGTCCAATTCCGAGAATATTTCCTGTACAACTTTTCTGAAATACAAAAACAGCAGAAAACAGGGAACTGGCACTATGGCTTCTTGTTAATAGGTTAGTGCCGGAAATCATGTAAAAGTGCAACAAAGTGTAAACGACACATATATGAATTGGTGAAGCATGGAGCATCAAAAATGATAGATACGTTTGAGACATATCAAGCATCCCCAAACTTAACTCCTACTCATCCTCGAGTAGGTAAGTGATAACAAAATAATTTTTGAGGTGACATGAAGCCAACACAATCTTGATCAAGCATGTAACGCATTGTGAGCTGGGATCTAAGTACTCTAACATAGGCATGATAGATATAATTCAATCGAAAATAGCAACTATGTTATAACATGAAGAGTAACTCAAACAAAGGATCATGAATAATAGTGCATTGAAAGTAAACATAACAAAGTGGTACTCAACATGTCCTTTATGGAATAGCAAAACATAAATGCTAGGACACCTTCAAAGTTCAGAGGGTGACTATATACAAGTAATTTGAGAGCAAGCAATAGCACAATCATGAATCAATCAATAATAATTTTGGGACTATGCACATTGCTCTAAGAATGACAACTATGCTTTCTTAATTGGTGCATAAAGTAGAAGATGAAGACTCAACATAAAGTAAAAGAGAGACTCTTTGCAGAGTAAGCAAGATAAACCAAGTTTTATAAACCTTCCAAAAAGTATGGTACTTATTAGCTTTGAGCTCTCATTGCTCCTATCATAAGAATCTTGAATGGTTAAAGTTAATGTGACTCAAAAATGAGCTATATGCCTGTAAATCACAAGTTGAAAATCTCATCCCCTTGAATGCGAGTACCTAAACCTCATGCTACTCAACTCAGGTCCCAAATAAGTTCTTGTCATTGTAAGTATACATGTACCATTGAGAACCGCCAACGGGGTACCTCTTGCCCGATGATATGGAGGTACTCATGTGGAGCAATCCCATGCCAAAATGACAAGACAAACAGTCAGTGAGCATCTCAGCAATTTTTTATTTACTATGGGTATATCTTTTTATTGCAAATGCTTCATAGAATGCTCACTATGGCTTAGCTGTAAATTTCCACCATGAATGATGCTTGGCTTAGATTAGCGGCCTAGGCGTTTCCCTAACTCATATACAAACTCCATGGACTTATAAGTTTCCATTTTATTTCGCACCGCTAGGCATCCATAGACAAAAGAACATGACATCAACTGAATATAAGTGCAATATCGAAAGTGTTCCCCATGAAATAATGGTTCTACTAACTCCCAACTCGCAATTTGTAAACATATAAACTTCATAAGATAGGCACTATGATCAAATTTATAAAGTGCAAGAAAGTAAATGTGCCATCAAGTTCGTGAGAGCTTTACTGACTAATTTTCTCATGCCAAAATTTAATTTGGAAGATAAAAAACATGATGAATTACTTGAAATAGAAATAATGCTACTAGGTAGATATGGTGGACACAATTGGCAAACTTTGTTTCATGGTGGTTGGATGCACGAGTAGAGATCATACTCAACACAGGCGGAGGCTAGCAAAAGACTGGGAGGGACCAACTAAGAGAGCAATAATGGTCATAATCATGCATAGCGACAAAACATTATCAATCAAAGCATAAAATGATATTACAAGTCAAAAACTAAATGATCATAGAAGCTTTAGTTGACTGGTTATAGTCATAACATGGTGTAAGCATGCGCCAAGTCAACCCAATAAAGCATCAAAGGAGAATACCACAATATTATGCTTTTATGATAGAAACAACACATGATTCTTTCAATGACACATTATGCACTCTCAGCCATTTGAAACAAGTCATGCTACAAAAATAAATACTAAGCATATGAAAGGAATAACATCCAACATGACATGCCAAAGTCTATGCCACAATCTAGACAAGCTTCCTTTTGCATCACTATAGTCATGAAATATTTTACTCGTATCCAACACCAATCAATTTATTTGAAATAACTCTCAGAGATGAAATAAAATATGTACCAGAGAGATAATCATACATAAATAAATAATACTAACGAGCTCTGAAAAAAATTCAAGTGAAAGCACAAGAGCTAAACGCAGTACCTGAAAACTAGAAGGCTCGCAGAACAATAATAGCGAAAACTAGAGTGTTCTATTGCAATTAAAAAGGAGCGCGTCTTTCTCCAAAACAAATATTCCGGGATCCAACATATGCTACTGCAAACAAAACTAAACTAAACTAAACTAAAAACAAAAATAAATATGCTCCAAAAACAACACATAGCGTATGAAGCAATAAAAATATAGCGCATTGAGAGATGACATGTTGCTTTGTTGATGAAGAGGGGATGCCTTGGGAATCCCAAAGCTTTGACGCTTGTACCTCTTGAATATGTCTTGGGGTGCAGGGGCATCCCCAAGTTTGAGCTTTTGTCCATTATTCATCTCATCACATCATTCTTCTTTCCCTACACTTGAAAACTTCCTTCATACAAAGCTTCACACAATTCTCTATTAGTAGCATTAGTACAATTAAAATAAACAAATCCACTTGGGTTCAGTACTAACATATATCAAACATATATTAAATCAGAAGCTACTTTAGCAACCTTTCAAAAAGCTCTTCGATCAGAAGAACTCAACAAGAAAGAGATTTAAGAGGCAAATGCAAATAGTGCAGAAATCTGTCAAAACAGAATGACAGGTAAAGATCGATTTTTTGAAAAACCTCTGTTGCTTTTCATGAAAAGTGGTCAACTAACGAAAGTTAGATAATAACCTGGAGCATATGCATAAAACATTACAGCTCAAAACTCCACCCTGGCTATTTTTACGAATTTTTATGGTAACAACACAGAATCCGTTTTCAGGACAACAACTTCCCCAAATCTTACTTTCTTCCAATTAGAGGCTATTATTGGCACAAAAACGAAATAAAAATTATAAGAAGAGGTTATTACAGTGGTAATAACTTCCAATACTCAACAAAAATAAAAATTACTGTAAATAAAACATGGGTTGTCTCCCATAAGAGCTTTTCTTTAACGCCTTTCAGCTAGGCGCAGAAAAAATGCGAGCATCAAGTATTATCAAGTGAAGAAGCATCAACATCATAATTTGTTCTAATAATAGAGTCATAAGATGACTTCTTTCTCTTTCTAGGGAAGTGTTCCATACCTTTCTTGAGTGGTGACAGTTCAGAGATGGTAAACCTAGAGTGGGGTGAATAGGTTTCTACAAATTTTAATTCTTTCTTTGCAATATTAGGCTTAACAGAATATAAAGGTGAGCCTAATGAAAACTAGGTGAGGCACCCTATATGATGATAGAAGTAACTCAAGCACGAAGGCTCTCTCTCAGGCGGTTATATCACAAGTAAAGAGTTCGGTTAGGGATAACCGATAGCACGCGGAGACGAGGGTTTATTCTCGTGTTCCCTTCCTTTGCAAGAAGGTACGTCACGTTTGGAGGGGTGGAGGTCCCACGAAGGATTCCCCAACGCCACAAAGGCTCACCCTATTCTCCGGATCCTATCCCACAAAGGAATAGCTCACTCACTTGTGGTAGACTTTGAGGCAGCCTCCAAACCTTCACAATCTTGTCATGAGAAAATCCACAGCCCGGATGCTTCCGGACCTCTTTTGCCCACCTAGGGTTTCCTAAAAACCCTAGAGAGCAGGTATCTTGATGAATACAAGGGGGAACAAGATTTGGCTCGGTGGAACGGTAGATCAAGACCTCCTCTATCTTTTCCCCGGAGGGATTCGAGTTTGGGTGGAGGAGGAGGGAGATCTGAGGCTTTTGGTGTTTCCATCAATGGAGTATGACAGAAAGAGCTCAAGAACAATTTGTGATGTAGTGCCTAAGTGTTCTGAGGTAGGTGAAGGGTATTTATATGTTCCCACGAAATCCAGTCGTTGCAACTTGTCCAGCTCAGTAAACCTTCGAGGAGCCCGGTCAACCGGGCCTGGAGCCGGTCCATCCGGCGCATGGGCCGGTCAGACCGGACCAAAGACCGAACCGTCCGGTCCAAACCGGACCTAGCGTGGGCCGTGACCGGGGCGGGTCAGGGACATACATAACATGTCCCAGGTTATCACCGGAGCAGGAGCCAGCCCAACCGGGCGTGAGGCCGGACCAAGCCGGTGCAGACCGGGCCATACGTCGGGACAGCACCAGGCGAAGGGGAAAACACCCCTGGATGGTGCCCGGTTGGCACCGGTCTAGGGGCCGGTCAGCGTCGGGCCAGCCGGTGCCACGACCGGTCTAACCGGACCTCTGACCGGCCTGATGCTGAACAGTCCTTCTCCATTTCTATCGAAGTGGGGGGTCTTTCTTCTCCTTCTTGTTCCATTGATACACCATTATGCCTATTTGGCTAATACCTGGGAACAATCTCATAGACATGTATTAGGCCAGTTACTCTAGCAACGGTGTCATTGTTACCAAAATAATGGATAAGGGTAAAATACCCTTACAATCTCCCCCTTTTTGGTATACGATGAAAAACCGAGCTAGAGTCACATATAAATATTATGATATGCTCAAACCTTGATTCTGTATAAGATATTAATACAACTCCCCCATAATGTGTGCACTTGGAGAGTTTGCGTTTGAATGCAAAGTGCGCCATTTGGTGAATATGAGAAGCTTCCCCAATATCTTTAGGAAATAATCATGGTATGGATAGTTATATATCAAGATATAATCATAAAGCATAATCATCCTAACATAGAGATTAAGCATACAATAACTTGTCCATACATGAATTATTCAAACTAGCAAATGGTTCCGGAAATGCAATGAAAGCAAGCAAATAGCACAAGCCAATTAAGAAGCAAATAAAGTATCAAACATGGCTTGTTCAATACCCAGGGAACCCCGGAACCCCGTGATCCTAGACTCTACTCTCTTCTCTCCCTTTGGCATCGGAACACCAAAAAGGCGAAGAAAAGAGTAGGGATGCTAGCGCTCCCATCAATAGAACTTCGTCCCGGAGGGTGGAGAGCCGTCATCATCATTCTCATCATCATCTCCTTCATACTCTTCATATTCTTCATCATCAGCATCATCTCCATTTCCAGCACTCTCAGGAGCATGAGCAGATCTAGTCGTAGGAGGAGGAGCACCACCATGAGCAAATAGGGAGAGATCAAAGTTCTGGAGAATATCATCATCAATGGGAGGCATCTCCCAAGTTGGTGCAACCACAGGCTCCATCTCAGGTCCTGGTGGAGGAATGGGATGGTTTCTTGCAGCCATGAACTCATTTTGACGCCTCCTAGTCTCTTGGTTCAGGGCAAGGCTTTGATGAGCCACATCATTGGTATTCATGCACATCTGCCATAGGCTAGCCAAGAAGCGAGAGGCACCCGCTTGGGGCGCATAGAATAGCTAGAGCTAGCTGCAGGGTCATGCCTTTCCTTGGACCGACGCTCAGAAGGCATCATAGATGAGACTTTCGGTTTATTTCCCTGTTGAGGAATCTTGAAAGGTTCCATCTTGATTAGTTGATCTTTCTTGTTATTGGGAGCTGGCACAACTGTGTTGATGAGCTACTGAACATATTGAGCATAGTATGGAGTCATACGGTTGCGAACAGAGCGCATCAGCTCACAGTAGAGAAAGTCATAGCCATCAATCGTCCTAATGTTCTCAGGACGGCAGTAGTGCATGAGGTTAAGATGGTAGGCTCGGCATTCACTTGTATATCCTGACTTGCTGATGAGACTCTCACGGAATAGCTTGGCAAGCACCAAATAAGAGTAGTACATTCCGGAGATAGTGGGAGGAGCAGTTGTAGGCTCCGGAGGATAGAAGAAAGCAATGTCCCCATGAGTGAATTGATCCTGAGAGTGAATCTGAAAACCATGAGCACGGCCACTACCAAATCCCATGGATTCACAGAAGTCAAAGTAGTTGCAAGTTTACTTCTCCTTTCTAGTCATCCACGTCATAGTGCGAGCAGTGCGATACGTCTCCAACGTATCGATAATTTCTTGTGTTCCATGCCACATTATTGATGTTATCTACATGTTTTATGCACACTTTATGTCATATTCGTGCATTTTCTGGAACTAACCTATTAACAAGATGCCGAAGTGCCAGTTCTGTTTTCTGCTGTTTTTGGTTTCGAAATCCTAGTAACGAAATATTCTCGGAATCGGACGAAATCAACGCCAAAGATCTTAGAATCCCCGGAAGCATCCAGAACACACGAGAGGGACCGGAGGGGGGGCACGAGCCCACCACACCATACTCCGGCGCGGCCTAGGGGGCCCGCGCCCCTAGGGTTTGGCCAGCCCTTCGACCCCCGGCGCCGCCTCTTCGCCTATAAGAAGCCCCCGGGTCGGAAAACCCGAGACCAATTGACGAAACCCACGTAAACCTGCCGGAGCCGCCGCCATCGCGAAGCCAAGATCCGGGGACAGGAGTCTCTGTCCGGCACCCTGCCGGAGCGGGGAAGTGCCCCGGAAGGCTTCTCCATCGACACCGCTGCCATCTCCACCGCCATCTTCATCATCGCTGCTTGCTCCCATGAGGAGGGAGTAGTTCTCCATCGAGGCTCGGGGCTGTACCGGTAGCTATGTGGTTCATCTCTCTCCTATGTGCTTCAATACAATAATCTCATGAGCTGCCTTACATGATTGAGATTCATATGATGATGCTTGTAATCTAGATGTCATTATGCTAGTCAAGTGAGTTTTACTTATGTGATCTCCGGAGACTCCTAGTCCCACGTGTGTAAAGGTGACAGTGTGTGCACCGTGTGGGTCTCTTAGGCTAGATTTCACAGAATACTTATTCATCTGTTGAATGGCATAGTGAGGTGCTTATTTATATCTCTTTATGATTGCAATGTGTTTGTATCACAATTTATCTATGTGCTACTCTAGTGATGTGTTATTAAAGTAGTTCTATTCCTCCCGCACGTGTGTAAAGGTGACGATGCGTGCACCGTGTTAGTACTTGGTTTATGCTATGATCAAGATCTCTTGTAGATTGCGAAGTTAACTATTGCTATGATAATATTGATGTGATCTATTCCTCCTACATATGCATGAAGGTGACGAGTGTGCATGCTATGTTAGTACTTGGTTTAGTCACGTTGATCTATCTTACACTGAAGGTTACTAAAACATGAGCATTATTGTGGAGCTTGTTAACTCCGGCATTGAGGGTTCGTGTAATCCTACGCAATGTGTTCATCATCCAACAAAAGTGTAGAGTATGCATTTATCTATTCTGTTATGTGATCAATGTTGAGAGTGTCCACTAGTGAAAGTGTAATCCCTAGGCCTTGTTCCTAAATACTGCTGAGTTACTATCGCTTGTTTACTCATCTGCTGCGTTACTCATCTGCTGCGTTACTATCGCTTGTTTACTTGTCCTGGCAGAGCACTTTTACTGCTGTTGCTACTACTTATTCATACCACCTGTATTTCACTATCTCTTCGCCGAACTAGTGCACCTATTAGGTGTGTTGGGGACACAAGAGACTTCTTGCTTTGTGGTTGCGGGGTTGCATGAGAGGGATATCTTTGACCTCTTCCTCCCCGAGTTCGATAAACCTTGGGTATCCACTTAAGGGAAACTTCTGCTGCTGTTCTACAAACCTCTGCTCTTGGAGGCCCAACACCGTCTACAAGAATAGAAGCTCCCGTAGACATCAAGCACTTTTCTGGCGCCGTTGCCGAGGAGGAAAGGTAAAAGGCTCTCATACTACGGTCTCAGGTAAAGTATTTTTCCGGCGCCGTTGTGTGTGTGCTCAAAGCTATTTCCTTTAGATCCTGCAATTGCATCTTGTTGTTTCTTGTTTACACTAGTTTGGCATAATGTACAAGAGTGAGCTTCTTATTCTATTTCCTGATTTAAAACATGGATTGTTTGATGCGAAAATTAAAAAACCTATGAAATCTTCTTTGCATGCTGGTAGTGATATTAGTATGAACGCTTTGAACACCATTGTTGACAATAATATAGAAAGTTCTAAGCTTGGGGAAGCCGGTTTTCATGATATTTTTAGTCCCCCAAGCATTGAGGAGAAAATTTTCTTTGATGGTACTTTGCCTCCTATTTATGATGATTATAATGATAGTGGTCTTTTGGTGCCACCTACTATGGAGAGTGAATTTGATTATGATTACAATATGCCTCCTATATTTGATGATGAGAATAATAATGATAGCTACTTTGTTGAATTTGCTCCCACTACAACTAATAAAATTGATTATGCTTATGTGGAGAGTAATAATTTTATGCATGAGACTCATGATAATAATGCTTTATGTGATAGTTATATTGTTGAGTTTGCTCATGTTGCTACTGAAAGTTATTATGAGAGAGGAAAATATGGTTGTGGAAATTTTCATGTTACTAAAACACCTCTCTATGTGCTGAAATTTTTGAAGCTATACTTGTTTTATCTTCCTATGCTTGTTACTTTGCTCTTCATGAACTTGTTTATTTACAAGATTCCTATGCATAGGAAGCATGTTAGACTTAAATGTGTTTTGAATTTGCCTCTTGATGCTCTCTTTTGCTTCACATACTATCTCTTGCGAGTGCATCATTAAAACTGCTGAGCCCATCTTAATGGCTAAAAAGAAAGAACTTCTTGGGAGATAACCCATGTGTTATTTTGCTACAGTACTTTGTTTTATATTTGTGTCTTGGAAGTTGTTTACTACTGTAGCAACCTCTCCTTATCTTAGTTTTGTGTTTTGTTGTGCCAAGTAAAGTCTTTGATAGTAAAGTAAGTACTAGATTTGGATTACTGCGCAGAAACAGATTTCTTTGCTGTCACGAATCTGGGTCAAATTCTCTGTAGGTAACTCAGAAAATTATGCCAATTTACGTGAGTGATCCTCAGATATGTACGCAACTTTCATTCAATTTGAGCATTTTCGTTTGAGCAAGTCTGGTGGCCTAATAAAATCCATCTTTACGGACTGTTCTGTTTTGACAGATTCTGCCTTTTATTTCGCATTGCCTCTTTTGCTATGTTGGATGAATTTCTTTGATCCATTAATGTCCAGTAGCTTTATGCAATGTCCAGAAGTGTTAAGAATGATTGTGTCACCTCTGAACATGTGAATTTTTATTATCCACTAACCCTCTAATGAGTTGTTTCGAGTTTGGTGTGGAGGAAGTTTTCAAGGGTCAAGAGAGGAGGATGATATACTACGATCAAGAAGAGTGAAAAGTCTAAGCTTGGGGATGCCCCGGTGGTTCATCCCTGCATATATCAAGAAGACTCAAGCGTCTAAGCTTGGGGATGCCCAAGGCATCCCCTTCTTCATCGACAACATTATCAGGTTCCTCCCCTGAAACTATATTTTTATTCGGCCACATCTTATGTACTTTACTTGGAGCGTCTGTGTGCTTTTGTTTTTGTTTGTGTTTGAATAAATTGGATTACATCATGCTTGTGTGGGAGAGAGACACGCTCCGCTGGTTCGTATGAACACATGTGTTCTTAGCTCATAATATTCATGGCGAAGTTTCCTCTTCGTTAAATTGTTATATGGTTGGAATTGGAAAATGCTACATGTAGTAATTGCTATAATGTCTTGGGTAATGTGATACTTGGCAATTGTTGTGCTCATGTTTAAGCTCTTGCATCATATAATTTGCACCTATTAGTGAAGAATACATAGAGCATGCTAAAATTTGGTTTGCATAATTGGTCTCTCTAAGGTCTAGATAATTTCTAGTAAGGTGTTTGAACGACAAGGAAGACGATGTATAGTCTTATAATTCTTGTAATATGTCCTTTATGTGAGTTTTGCTGTACTAGTTCATACTTGTGCTTGCTTCAAACAACCTTGCTAGCCTAAACCTTGTATCGAGAGGGAATACTTCTCATGCATCCAAAATACTTGAGCCAACCACTATGCCATTCGTGTCCACCATACCTACCTACTACATGGTATTCATCCGCCATTCCAAAGTAAATTGCTTGAGTGCTACCTTTAAAATTCCATCATTCACCTTTGCAATATATAGCTCATGGGACAAATAGCTTAAAAACTATTGTGGTATTGAATATGTAATTATGCACTTTATCTCTTATTAAGTTGCTTGTTGTGCGATAACCATGTTTACTCGGGGAACGCCATCAACTCATTGTTGAATTTCATGTGAGTTGCTATGCATGTTCGTCTTGTCCGAAGTAAGGGCGATCTACACTCGAGTTGAATGGTTTGAGCATGCATATTGTGAGAGAAGAACATTGGGCCGCTAACTAAAGCCATGATTCATGGTGGAAGTTTCAGTTTTGGACAAATATCCTCAAGTCTCTAATGAGAAAAGAATTAATTGTTGTCAAATGCTTAAAGCATTAAAAGAGGAGTCCATTATCTGTTGTCTATGTTGTCCCGGTATGGATGTCTAAGTTGAGAATAATCAAAAGCGAGAAATCCAAATGCGAGCTTTCTCCTTAGACCTTTGTACGAGCGGCATAGAGGTACCCCTTTGTGAAACTTGGTTAAAGCATATGTATTGCGGTGATAATCCAGGTAGTCCAAGCTAATTAGGACAAGGTGCGGGCACTATTGGTACACTATGCATGAGGCTTGCAACTTATAAGATATAATTTACATGATGCATATGCTTTATTACTACCGTTGACAAAATTGTTTCATGTTTTCAAAATCAAAGCTCTAGCACAAATATAGCAATCGATGCTTTTCCTCTATGGAGGACCATTCTTTTACTTTCATTGTTGAGTCAGTTCACCTATTTCTCTCCATCTCAAGAAGCAAACACTTGTGTGAACTGTGCATTGATTCTTACATATTTGCATATTGCATTTGTTATATTGCTTTGCATTGACAATTATCCATGAGATATACATGTTATAAGTTGAAAGCAACCGCTGAAACTTCATCTTCCTTTGTGTTGCTTCAATACCTTTACTTTGAATTATTACTTTATGAGTTAACTCTTATGCAAGACTTATTGATGCTTGTCTTGAAGTGCTATTCATGAAAAGTCTTTGCTTTATGATTCAGTTGTTTACCCATGTCATATACATTGTTTTGATCGCTGCATTCACTACATATGCTTTACAAATAGTATGATCAAGTTTATGATGGCATGTCACTCCGAAATTATCTTTGTTATCGTTTTACTCGCTCGGACGAGCGTGAACTAAGCTTGGGGATGCCGATACGTCTCCAACGTATCGATAATTTCTTGTGTTCCATGCCACATTATTGATGTTATCTACATGTTTTATGCACACTTTATGTCATATTCGTGCATTTTCTGGAACTAACCTATTAACAAGATGCCGAAGTGCCGGTTCCTGTTTCTATTGTTTTTGGTTTCGAAATCCTAGTAACGAAATATTCTCGGAATCGAGCGAAATCAACGCCAAAGATCTTAGAATCCCGGAAGCATCCAGAACACACGAGAGGGACCGGAGGGGGCACAGGCCCACCACACCATACCCGGCGCGGCCTAGGGGGCCCGCGCCCCCTAGGGTTTGGCCAGCCCTTCGACCCCCCGCGCCGCCTCTTCGCCTATAAAAGCCCCTGGGTCGGAAAACCCGAGACCAATTGACGAAACCCACGAAACCTGCCGGAGCCGCCGCCATCGCGAAGCCAAGATCCGGGGACAGGAGTCTCGTTCCGGCACCCTGCCGGAGCGGGGAAGTGCCCCGGAAGGCTTCTCCATCGACACCGCTGCCATCTCCACCGCCATCTTCATCATCGCTGCCGCTCCCATGAGGAGGGAGTAGTTCTCCATCGAGGCTCGGGGCTGTACCGGTAGCTATGTGGTTCATCTCTCTCCTATGTGCTTCAATACAATAATCTCATGAGCTGCCTTACATGATTGAGATTCATATGATGATGCT
This sequence comes from Lolium rigidum, assembly GCF_022539505.1. Taxonomy (NCBI): domain Eukaryota; kingdom Viridiplantae; phylum Streptophyta; class Magnoliopsida; order Poales; family Poaceae; genus Lolium; species Lolium rigidum. The sequence goes on along the minus strand of NC_061513.1, from coordinate 347,333,524 downwards.
TGTAATCTAGATGTCATTATGCTAGTCAAGTGAGTTTTACTTATGTGATCTCCGGAGACTCCTAGTCCCACGTGTGTAAAGGTGACAGCAGTGTGCACCGTGTGGGTCTCTTAGGCTAGATTTCACAGAATACTTATTCACCGTTGAATGGCATAGTGAGGTGCTTATTTATATCTCTTTATGATTGCAATGTGTTTGTATCACAATTTATCTATGTGCTACTCTAGTGATGTGTTATTAAAGTAGTTCTATTCCTCCCGCACGTGTGTAAAGGTGACGAGTGCGTGCACCGTGTTAGTACTTGGTTTATGCTATGATCAAGATCTCTTGTAGATTGCGAAGTTAACTATTGCTATGATAATATTGATGTGATCTATTCCTCCTACATATGCATGAAGGTGACAGTGTGCATGCTATGTTAGTACTTGGTTTAGTCTGTTGATCTATCTTACACTCGAAGGTTACTAAAACATGAGCATTATTGTGGAGCTTGTTAACTCCGGCATTGAGGGTTCGTGTAATCCTACGCAATGTGTTCATCATCCAACAAAAGTGTAGAGTATGCATTTATCTATTCTGTTATGTGATCAATGTTGAGAGTGTCCACTAGTGAAAGTGTAATCCCTAGGCCTTGTTCCTAAATACTGCTGAGTTACTACCGCTTGTTTACTCACTGCTCGCGTTACTATCGCTTGTTTACTCTGTCTCCGGGCAGAGCACTTTTCTCGCCGTTGCTACTACTTATTCATACCACCTGTATTTCACTATCTCTTCGCCGAACTAGTGCACCTATTAGGTGTGTTGGGGACACAAGAGACTTCTTGCTTTGTGGTTGCAGGGTTGCATGAGAGGGATATCTTTGACCTCTTCCTCCCCGAGTTCGATAAACCTTGGGTATCCACTTAAGGGAAACTTGTCGCTGTTCTACAAACCTCTGCTCTTGGAGGCCCAACACCGTCTACAAGAATAGAAGCTCCCGTAGACATCGACAGGCATCATCATGAAAGAACACGGTCAGCGGTGGAATTGACGGACAAGGATTAGGCAATATAACCCAACTCCCATTGTATTACCGAGGCTCGTGCACACAAGATCAAGCAACCCCATCTTCTGCAAGGTATCAACCACAAAGTAGTACTTAGTGGCTTGGTGCATGGTAAGTACTTCCTTGTTGATGGCCTTGGGCTGCACAATGACATCATTCTTCATAAAATATGAGGAGTTGTAGAAATCATCCCATATGCTCAACTGAGTGTTGGTCCAGAATTCCCTATCTCCACCAAGGTAAGTTCTTTCCTCGAACCGATAGGGATTCTTCTCTCCGAGTTTTCTCCAATCAGCAAGATGTACTGTGCCAACATTGTATGTTGGCACTTTCTCAACAAGATCATCATCTGGAACTGCGTGTTTGTATTTCCTTTTCTTGCCTGTTGTCATGGTTCAACCCCTAGCCTGAACTAATTCGGACCACCG
>NC_061513.1:347283592-347331951 GCF_022539505.1 Lolium rigidum | reverse complement strand
AGCTTGGGGGATGTTTTGTTATTGTGCCCTAATGACGATAATTTCTTATGTTCCATGCCACATTATTGATGATATCTACATGTTTTATACACACTTTATGTCATATTTATGCATTTTTGGAACTAACCTATTAACAAGATGCCGAAGTGCCAGTCCCTGTTTTCTGCTGTTTTTGGTTTCAGAAATCCTAGTAAGGAAATATTCTCGGAATCGGACGAAATCAAGACCCAGGTTCCTATTTTTCCCGGAACCATCCAGAACACCCGAGAGCCGCCGGAGGGAGCCACGGGGGCCCCACACCACACCCTGGCGCGGCCGGAGGGGGGCCGCGCCGCCCTATGGTGTGGTGGCCCCGAGCCCCTCCGAGGCTGCCCTTCCGCCTATTTAAAGCCTCCGTCGCGAAAACCCTAGGACGAAGGACGAAACCCACGAAAACCTTCCGGAGCCGCCGCCATCGCGAAGCCAAGATCCGGGGACGAGAGTCTCCGTTCCGGCACCTGCCGGAGCGGGGAAGTGCCCCGGAAGGCTTCTCCATCGACACCGCTGCCATCTCCACCGCCATCTTCATCACCGCTGCTGCTCCCATGAGGAGGGAGTAGTTCTCCATCGAGGCTCGGGGCTGTACCGGTAGCTATGTGGTTCATCTCTCTCCTATGTACTTCAATACAATGATCTCATGAGCTGCCTTACATGATTGAGATTCATATGATGATGCTTGTAATCTAGATGTCATTGTGCTAGTCAAGTGAGTTTTACTTATGTGATCTCCGGAGACTCCTTGTCCCACGTGTGTAAAGGTGACAGTGTGTGCACCGTGTGGGTATCTTAGGCTATATTTCACAGAATACTTACTCACTGTTATGAATGGCGTAGTGAAGTGCTTATTTATATCTCTTTATGATTGCAATGTGTTTTGTATCACAATTTATCTATGTGCTACTCTAGCAATGTTATTAAAGTAGTTTTATTCCTCCCGCACGGTGTAATGGTGACGGTGTGTGCATCCGTGTTAGTACTTGGCGTATGCTATGATCATGATCTCTTGTAGATTGTGAAGTTAACTATTGCTATGATAGTATTGATGTGATCTATTCCTCCTACATAGCGTGAAGGTGACGAGTGTGCATGCTGTGTTAGTACTTGGTTTAGTCGTGTTGATCTTTCTTGCACTCTAAGGTTATTTAAATATGAACATTGAATTGTGGAGCTTGTTAACTCCGGCATTGAGGGTTCGTGTAATCCTACGCAATGTGTTCATCATCCAACAAAAGAGTGTAGAGTATGCATTTATCTATTCTGTTATGTGATCAATGTTGAGAGTGTCCACTAGTGAAAGTGTAATCCCTAGGCCTTGTTCCTAAATATCGCTATCGCTGCTTGTTTACTTGTTTCCTTGCGTTACTACTGCTACCATATTACCACCATCAACTACACGCCGACAAGCTATTTTCACGGCACCGTTACTACTGCTCATACTTATTTATACCACCTGTATTTCACTATCTCTTCGCCGAACTAGTGCACCTATTAGGTGTGTTGGGGACACAAGAGACTTCTTGCTTTGTGGTTGCGGGGTTGCATGAGAGGGATATCTTTGACCTCTTCCTCCCCGAGTTCGATAAACCTTGGGTGATCCACTTAAGGGAAACTTGCTGCTGTTCTACAAACCTCTGCTCTTGGAGGCCCAACACTGTCTACAAGAATAGAAGGTCCCGTAGACATCAGTGTGGGACCCACACGACGGTAACAGGCGTTAGCCCAGGGAGGAGGTTGTGCTGATGTCAATTAATTAGGCGGTGATTTCAGCCGCACACGCGCTCATCGGCGGTGATTTCAGCCGTGAAATGGCCCGCGGCCCGCTTGCGAATGCCGGTGAAGCCCGTGTTGCTACGGCGACGAGGAGCCATCTCAACGGTAGCTGAGCTAGGAGGATTATGTGGTGGTGTTGGAGGAGAGAAGTGTTACTGGTGGTGTTAGAGGAGAAGACATGGCTATATATAGGGCGGCGAGGGGCTGAAATGGCGGGAATACTTGGTGGGAGAGAATGGGTGCGAGAACAATGGCAGGAAATCATGGCGGTAAAGAAAGGGCGGGATAGAACGAGTGTGAAAGGCTTGGTGGGAAAGCTGTGCCGACGGCAATGCCGTCGGCACAGCTTCTGTACTATGTGCCGACGGCATGGCTGTCAGCACAGCTAACCGTCATTTTGTCCTCTTCACGGCGTTGTCGGTGTCCCCACCAGGCGGCTCCTGTGCCGAAGGCCAGTGATAACCCACAAGTATAGGGGATCGCAACAGTCTTCGAGGGAAGTAAAACCCAAATTTATTGATTCGACACAAGGGGAAGCAAAGAATACTTATAAGCCTTAACAACTGAGTTGTCAATTCAGCTGCACCTGGAAAAGCACTAGTAACAGTGGTGATGTGAAAGCAGCAGTAATATGAGAGCAATAGTAACAGTAACACAGAAGCAGTAATAGTAACACAGAGGTGATGGCACCAGAAAATAGTTAATACTACTTCCAATGACATATAGAACGAGTATATGATGATAAGAGATGGACCGGGGTTCCCAGCTATCTACACTAGTGGTAACTCTCAAATAACAAGTAACAAGCGTTGGGTGAACAAATTACAGTTGGGCAATTGATAGGATTGAAATAGCATTAAGACAGAACATCAAGATTATTAATCATGTAGGCATGTTTTCCATATATAGTCATACATGCTCGCAATGAGAAACTTGCATAACATCTTTTGTCCTACCAGCCGGTGGCAGTCAGGGCCTCAAGGGAATCTATCGGCAATTAAGGTACTCCTTTTAATAGAGCACCGGAGCAAAGCATTAACACTTGGTGAAAACATGTGATCCTCATACCTACGCCTTCCCTCCAGTTATCCCGATTCTTTGTCACTACGGGGCCTCGGGTTCCGGACATAGACATGTGCAAACAACTTGTAGATACAATCTAAGCAATAATTATAGAGCTCAAATCTAAGATCATGCCACTCATGCACTAGTGACAAGAATTAAACACAACAAGATTGCAGCAACAATAACTTCACAAACTTATATAGATAGACTGATTATGTAACAATTCATCGGATCCCAACAAACACAACACCGATTACATCAGATGGATCTCAATCATGTAAGGCAGCTCATGAGATCATTGTATTGAAGTACATGGGAGAGAGAGTACCAACTAGCTACAGTTAGAACCCGTAGTCCATGGGGGAACTACTCACGGAGCATGATGGAGGCGGTGGCGATGATGGAGAAGGCTTCCGGGGCACTTCCCCGTCCCGACAGACGTGCCGGAGCAGAGATTCCGTCCCCGAAACGGAGTTTCGCGATGGCGGCGGCGCCCCTGGAGTCTTTCTGGAGTTTCGTCAATTGGTATCGGGTTTTTAGGTCGCGAGGGATTTTATAGGCGAAGAGGCGGCGCAAGGGGGTGCCTGGGGGGCCCACCCCATAGGCTGGCGCGGCAAGGGGGCCACCCGCGCCGCCATATGGTGTGGGGGCCCTGGGCCTCCTCTCCGTCTCCCCTTCGGTGTTCTGGTCCATCTCGGTGAAATAAAATGTTTGGCTTTTGTTTCGTTGAATTCCGAGAATATTGCCCGAACAGCCTTTCTGGAACCAAAAACAGCAGAAAACAGGAACTGGCACTTCGGCATCTTGTTAATAGGTTAGTTCCGGAAAATGCATAAAAACATTATAAAGTGTGAGCAAAACATGTAGGTATTGTCATAAAACTAGCATTGAACATCAGAAATTATAGATACGTTGGAGACGTATCAAGCATCCCCAAGCTTAGTTCGTACTCGCCCTCGAGTAGGTAAACGATAAAAAAGAATAATTTTTGAAGTGACATGCTACCAACATAATCTTGATCATACTATTGTAAAGCATATGAGATAAATGAAGTGACTCAAGGCAATGATCTATAGTTTGCTAACAAATAGATAACATATAGCAAAACTTTTCATGAATAGTACTTTCAAGACAAGCATCAAAAAGTCTTGCATAAGAGTTAACCCATAAAGCAATAAATTCTTAATAAGAGGTTTGAAGCAACACAAAGGAAGATTTAAGTTTCAACAATTGCTTTCAACTTCAACATGCATATTTCATGGATAATTGTCAACACAAAGTAGTATAATAAGTGCAATAAGCAAGCATGTAAGAATCAATACACAGTTGACACAAGTGTTTGCTTCTAAGATGGAAAGAAGTAGGTAAACTGACTCAACATAAAGTAAAAGAAAGGCCCTTCGCAGAGGGAAGCAGGGATTAAATCATGTGCTAGAGCTTTTCAAGTTTTGAAATCATATAGAGAGCATAAAAGTAAAGTTTTGAGAGGTGTTTGTTGTTGTCAACGAATGGTAGCGGATACTCTAACTACCTTATCAACCAGACTTTCAAGAGCGGCTCCCATGAAGCACGTTATCTCTACCAGCAAGGTAGATCATCCCTCTTCTCTTTTGTTTACACATGTATTTTAGTTTCATTATTGATGACACTCCTCCTAACCTTTTGCTTACACAAGCCATGGCTAACCGAATCCTAGGGTGCCTTCCAACATTCACATACCATGAAGGAGTGTCTATTTGCAAAATTAGGTTGTTTACTGATAGGTCAGGGCAAAACATGTGGAGAGAATTATTAATGCAAGTTAATTAATTGGGGCTGGGAACCCCATTGCCAGCTCTTTTTGCAAAATTATTGGATAAGCGGATGAACCACTAGTCCATTGGTGAAAGTCTGTCAGAAGTAAATGACAAGATTGAAAGATAAACACCACATACTTCCTCATGAGCTATAAAACATTGACACAAATAAGAGATAATAGCTTTTGAATTGTTTAAAGGTAGCACATGAAGTATTTACTTGGAATGGCAGGAAATACCACATAGTAGGTAGATATGGTGGACACACATGGCATAGGTTTTGGCTCAAGGTTTTGGATGCACGAGAAGCATTCCCTCTCAGTACAAGGCTTTGGCTAGCAAGGTTGTTTGAAGCAAACACAAGTATGAACCGGTACATCAAAACTTACATAAGAACAAATTGCAAGCATTATAAGACTCTACACTTGTCTTCCTTGTTGCTCAAACACTTTTACCGGAAAATATCTAGACCTTAGAGAGACCAATCATGCAAACCAAATTTCAACAAGCTCTACGGTAGTTCTCCACTAATAGGTTTAAACTACATGGTGCATGAGCTTAAACATGATCTACTTGAGAGCTCAAAACAATTGCCAAGTATCAAATTATTCAAGACAATATGAAGCATTTTCTATTTCCAACCAAATATCAATAAGTGCTGCGGCTTTCAACTCCGCCATGAACATTAAAATAAAGCTAAGAACACCAGTGTTCATATGAAAAAGTGGAGCGTGTCTCTCTCCCACACAAGGATTGCTAGGATCCGAATTTATTCAAACATAAAAATAAAAGCACACAGACGCTCCAAGTAAAGCACATATGATGTGACTGAATAAAAATATAGTTTCACTAGAAGTGACCTGATAAGTTGTTGATGAAGAAGGGGATGCCTTGGGCATCCCCAAGCTTAGACGCTTGAGTCTTCTTGAAATATGCGAGGGATGAACCACGGGGGCATCCCCAAGCTTAGACTTTTCACTCTTCTTGATCATATATCATCCTCCTCTCTTGACCCTTGAAAACTTCTGCCACACCAAACTTCTCATAAACTTCATTAGAGGGGTTAGTACTCAAAAAACTTTAATCTACTTTGGTCCTGTAGTGACACATTGCAAGAACTCAATATAACATTACCTACAGCTCTCCACGTCTAGAAAGCCTTACTTAAAGTCCACAAGAGACAATGCAAAAAACAGAGACAGAACCTGTCAAAACAGAACATCCAGTAAAGACGAATTTTTAAGAGGTACTTCCGTTGCTCAAATCAGAAAACTCAAAACTAATGAAAGTTGCGTACATATCTGAGGAACACGCATGAAAATTGGCAGATTTTTTTGAGTTTCCTACAGAGAGACCTACTCAAATTCGTGACAGATAGAAATCTGTTTCTGCGCAGAAATCCAAATCTAGCATCAACCTTCTATTAGAGACTTTACTTGGCACAACAATGCAATAAAATAAAGATAAGGAGAGGTTGCTACGGTAGTAACAACTTCCAAGACACAACAAAACAGTAGCAAAATAAAGACATGGGCTATCTCCCAAGAAGTGCTTTCTTTATAGCCATTAAGATGGGCTCAGCAATTTTAATGATGCTCACATAAGGATGAGAGTCGAATCAAAAGAGAGCATCAAAAAGCAAGTTCAAAACACATTTAAGTCTAACCCACTTCCTATGCATAGGAATCTTGTACACAAATAAATTCATGAAGAACCAAGTGACAAGCATAAGAAGATAAAACACGAGCAACTTCAAAAGTTTCAGCATATAGAGACGTGTTTTAGTACCATGCAAATTTCTACAACCATATTTTACTCTCTCATAATAATTTTCAGTAGCTTCATGAATAAACTCAACAATATAACTATCACATACAGCATGCTTTTCATGATCTACAAACACATAATTTTTATCAAGCTCAAAAATAGTGGGATTAAAACTTTCAAACCCACTTTTATCAATAATATAACAAGATGATTGATCAATCTCAAGAGATATGGGACTCCTAGATAAAGTCAAGATCTTTCCAATCCCATTTTCATTAGTGGTATAATTAATATTATCGAGTAACATAGGACCATCATCTAGAGCTTTATCATAAACATTTGCTAAGCAAAAATCTTTAGTACCATGTATTTCGACATCAGGCACAAACAAAGCATTATCATAAGATTTATCAAAATAGCATGGATTATCATAGATAACAGTAGCATAATTATTATCACAAGTTTTACTCATAGGGAATATTGCAAGAGAATCCACAGGAACATAACACTCATCCTCCTTTGGTAAGCATGGAGGACAATCAAATAGTATAAGAGATAAAGAGTTACTCTCATTAGAAGGTTGGCATGGGTAGCTAATCCATTCTTCCTCCTTTTGTTCATCACCCTCCTCCTCTTTTTCATCCAATGAGCTTTCAGGTTCATCAATTTCCTCCTCTTTTTCATCCAATGAGCTTTCGGGTTCATCAATTTCTTCTTTCACGGGTTCCTCGCAAATTGTGAGTGCATTCTTGTGCATTAATGAGTCTCTCTTTATAATCAATGATATAAGGATTATTGCTGTAATGTTCTATGCAATAATCAAGGATAGAAGAGACATAATCTTTAAGATCATGACAAGCAACACAGGTTTCATAATTTTTAGACATGAAGGATTCTATTTCAGAAGCTCCCATAAATAAAACAAATTATTCTACTTCTTCAAATCCGAGATGAATATAGTTATTCCAATGATAGTTCACAATTAAAACTTCTTCACTAAAGCCACATTGGAATTTAAGATGTTTAGTATCCTGTTTAGAGCAACAGTTTATATCATGGCGTTTAAGCAAGATTTTAGCAATTGTATTCAATTTTTCTAACACGGCTCTCATGACTTTACCCTTTCTTGATTCTCTATAATTCATATATAATTCTATAAGCTCCATACAGGTTGTGGGTTCTTCCATAACAACAGTTTTTAATTTTTCGGTTTTTCAAATTTTTATGGATTTTCGGGTATATAAGAAAAATAAAACAAGACAAAACAAACTAGACAAAAGTAAACTAAGCAAAATAATACGAGACAGAAATAAACTAAGCACAAATAAACTAGACAAAAGTAAACTAAGCAAAAAACAAACAGAGAGAGAGGTAGAGTGTACTCCCCAGGTGAACTTATGAGTAGAGCTATGCCTCCCCGGCAACGGCGTCAGAAAATAGTCTTGATAACCCACAAGTATAGGGGATCGCAACAGTCTTCGAAGGAAGTAAAACCCAAATTTATTGATTCGACACAAGGGAAAGCAAAGAATACTTATAAGCCTTAACAACTGAGTTGTCAATTCAGTCGCACTGGAAAAGCACTAGTAACAGTGGTGATGTGAAAGCAGCAGTAATATGAGAGCAATAGTAACAGTAACACAGAAGCAGTAATAGTAACACAGAGGTGATGGCACCAGAAAATAGTTAATACTACTTCCAATGACATATAGAACGAGTATATGATGATAAGAGATGGACCGGGGTTCCCAGCTATCTACACTAGTGGTAACTCTCAAATAACAAGTAACAAGCGTTGGGTGAACAAATTACAGTTGGGCAATTGATAGGATTGAAATAGCATTAAGACAGAACATTAAGATTATTAATCATGTAGGCATGTTTTCCATATATAGTCATATGTGCTCGCAATGAGAAACTTGCATAACATCTTTTGTCCTACCAGCCGGTGGCAGCCGGGCCTCAAGGGAATCTACTGGCAATTAAGGTACTCCTTTTAATAGAGCACCAGAGCAAAGCATTAACACTTGGTGAAAACATGTGACGTGGGCACTACCCTTCGGGTAACCGACGTTGCTCTACCCTACACGGTCCAGCTGGAGGCCCATGAAGGTGCCCAATGGCAAGGTGGGCCACTAGGACGGTGCAACAGAAGGTTCCTTGAAGTACAAGACACGGAAGGAGCCGAACAAGGAAAGTTTAGAGATAAATCTACTGTAAACCTAGTCGTACTCGATTAGACCTCTTGAGACCTGGCCTCCTATATAAAGGCCAGGAGAGGGGCTGTCGTGGGACACAATCAATCTTAGCGATCTTAGCCAACAGAAGCTTATAGCTAGGTTACCCTAGTACTTAGCCATCTCGACGAGATCACAGCCGAACTATTCGGCACCCCATTGTAACCCATTATCATTATAATCAAGAACAGACAGGCAGGACGTAAGGGTTTTACCTCATCGAGGGCCCCGAACCTGGGTAAATCGCTCTCCCCGCTTGTCTGTGAACCGATGTCTCGTGTCAGCTTGCAGGATTCCATCAACCCTAAGCCCCTATCGGAGGGCATTGCCGAGGAGCACCCTCGACAACATGTGATCCTCATACCTACGCCTTCCCCTCCAGTTATCCCAGTTGCTGTCACTCTGGGGCCTCGGATTCCGGACATAGACATGTGCAAACAACTTGTAGATACAATCTAAGCAATAATTATAGAGCTCAAATCTAAGATCATGCCACTCGTGCACTAGTAAAAAGCATTAAACACAACAAGATTGCAGCAACAATAACTTCACAAACTTATATAGATAGACTGATCATAATGTAACAATTCATCGGATCCCAACAAACACAACACCGATTACATCAGATGGATCTCCAATCATGTAAGGCAGCTCATGAGATCATTGTATTGAAGTACATGGGAGAGAGAGTACCAACTAGCTACAGCTAGAACCCGTAGTCCATGGGGGAACTACTCACGGAGCATGATGGAGGCGGTGGCGATGATGGAGAAGGCTTCCGGGGCACTTCCCCGTCCCGGCGGCGTGCCGGAACAGAGATTATGTCCCCCGAAACGGAGTTTCACGATGGCGGCGGCGCCCCTGGAGTCTTTCTGGAGTTTCGTCAATTGGTATCGGGTTTTTAGGTCGCGAGGGATTTTATAGGCGAAGAGGCGGCGCAAGGGGGTGCACGGGGGCCCACCCCATAGAAATTTGTCCATCGTTCCCCACAAGACAAGAACCTTTATTTTGAAATTCAAAAACAAAATTTATTCGCGTCGGAAATGAGAGATTTTTTGTTTCTCCAGGCTGGCGCGGCCAGGGGGCCACCCGCGCCGCCATATGGTGTGGGGGCCCTGGGCCTCCTCTCCGTCTCCCCTTCGGTGTTCTGGTCCGTCTCGGTGAAATAAAATGTTTGGCTTTTGTTTCGTCGAATTCCGAGAATATTGCCCGAACAGCCTTTACGGAACCAAAAACAGCGAGAAAACGAGGACCGACACTTCGGCATCTTGTTAATAGGTTAGTTACGGAAAATGCATAAAAACATTATAAAGTGTGAGCAAAACATGTAGGTATTATCATAAAACTAGCATGGAACATCAGAAATTATAGATACATTGGAGACGTATCAGCCAGCGTCTGTGCCGGTGGCAAAGCTACGCTGCCGGCAACCGTCGGCACAACTTTCGATATGCCGACGCCTGGATCCGTGGGATGGCATCGAGGTGGCCTGTGCCGACGGTGTCGGCACCGCGGCGCGTTCCTGTAGTGCGGCGCCGGGCGCCTACAAGCTGCGTAGGCTCATGGACAGGATCGTCAGGTCGGAGGCCTTCCCCAACAGACAGTGCAAATAGCTAGCTACTAGATGGCTAGGAGTAAAATACATGGCGCGTACCCAAACTCGGCAGCCTTGCCCGCCTCTATCACCGTACTCGGGAATACGCATTCTACGATAACTAAAGACGGTTATAAGACCCATCTATGGTCACTGGTGCGGTGTAGGGCAGCGTACTCGCTGATGTGGCAAGTTGTGGACCCCAAATGACAGATCCCAAATGGGTCCAGCCGCGCAATATTTGTAAAAAGCCCCCCAAACCAACTAGTGTTTCTAACTATAGGTCCCTCCTCAACTCCATCCCCTTCTTCCGGCTCCCCTCCCCTGCATCTGCCATGCCGGCGACGCCTCGCCTCGCTGCCACCGACCGGACACGCACCGCCGCTCAGGCCCTGCCTCCGTCCCGAGGGCTCCACGCTGACAACAAACAAACGCCCTAGTCCAGCGGCAGTTGGCCAACTTGCCCATGCGCCGCGCCGATCCCCGCCGTCTATCAGATCCCGCATGCGTGGCCCACGCTCTGCGCAGCCCACCCCATATACACCCCATATGTCAGCGGGAGCTCGCCGCGGGCCACCGCTCCAAGTCGCCGCCGGGTCAACCAATAGGCGTCAAAGAGCCCGCTACCGCGATGCAGGGCCCCTTCCTGCGTCAGGCCACCGTCGGCGCCACTGCAGGAGGGATAGGAGGCCGACCGGATGAAGCAGGGAGCGTCACCGGGATCTGGGCTCCCGCTGGCGGCGCGTGCTGGGGATTTTTTAAATCCTTTTTCGTCTTTTTATCTAGAGGAAGTGAGGAGGGACCTTAGTTTGAAAGAAAAGAAAATTTAGGGTTATATTTACAAAACAAAATCAATCAGGCACATGATAGACAGGGTCCACCACATGTCACGTCAGCGAGTACGCTGCTCTACACCGCACCAGTGACCGTAGATGGGCCTTGTAACCGTCTTTAATTACCGTAGAATGCGTATTCTCGAGTACGATGATGAAAGCGGATAAGGTGGAGTTTAGGTACGTGCCATGTATTTTACTCAATGGCTAGCTACATGACGATCATGCGTGCAAACTTAGCTAGGTCCCCAAGCGTCAGGTACCGTGTGATGTGATGTGATGTTTTCCTTCCACGTTTGTACAAAATCATGCACAGAAACCTATATACATACAACATGCCGACTTTAGAGAAATGACTCGTGGCTTAATTTACAGTTTTACAACGTCATGGCATCTCTAACCGATCCTTAAAATTTAATTCTCTATCTAGCCGGAGTATTATTTAAAATATATTTGCTTTTAAAAAAATGGTTTCAAACCGTTTGCTAAACATAACTTCCTAAAGTTTTTTGTTCAAAAAAAAAACCAATCAAATATGTAAAATAGAAGATTACGAAAGAATAGGTCGCAATCTTCGTAAGTTTGGTGTGATCCTCCACTCTATCTTGGTTGATGTACAAAGGGCTAAATTTTGATCCTAGTCTTGGCTGGCAAACGTCATCGTTCAGGATCATGGGCACGTAGGTCCATCTCGAAGTAATCGTCATCTTCCTCCCACTCCTCCGACGAAGAGTCGTCGAAGATGAACTTGCTCAGCCTTTTCATAATGTGGTCATGCTAGTTCCAACTCTTGGCGCGTCCTGATAAAATCAGAAAATGGGATAGTTTGAATTAATCATCTTTTGCAATCTTCTCCGTGAATTAAGCGAAAGCTTCAATTAAAAAATAGACTTGGACTCTTAACTCTTTTTTTTTGACCTGGGGACTCTTAACTCTTAAGCAACCAACAATGAAAAATGTCATCGACCATCCAGATTGGAAGGAACGGGCAGAACCACCAGCTGCAACATCGGCTTTATCACGCTCGTACAACGGTCTTAACTTGTCGAGAATAGTTATCAGGCAGAGGACCATGCACGCGAAGAGGATTTCTGACGTCCCTGACGAGATTTTTTGACTTGTTATAATGCATGTCTCGCGTTAGCTAGAACCGTTCAAATTTGTGCTAAGCTCGATCGGTACATGGTTTAATTTTTAAATAATTCATAAAAAACCGATATGCTACATGGTCAATGAAGTGACCATATCTCGGACGCTTAAGCGTGACTGCATCCGAGGCCATTAATTTGCATCCAGTTGTCACCCCATTCCTCTAATAATAAATATAAGGCGACTCGCTCACGCGTTTGCCACAGGCGATCTCTAGGAGGACCGCCGCCACAGGTCGAGACTCCCTGCACCGCCGTCGCCTCCCTCCTCACCTGACCCCTCCCTGCACTGTCGCCCCTCTGCCCTCCACCGTCCCCTCCCTCCCCCTCTCCTCCCTCCTCACCCGATCTTCGCCCCGGGTCGTCTCGCGCGACGACCCAAACCCTAGAAAAAAAGGTAGCTGATCTTCCTCTTCCTGTCCGCTGCCGCCGTCGGGGTCGGCGGTGGCGGCCGCACCCGGCTGCCAAAGGTAGGGGCCGGTGGTGGCGCGCCCATGGACTCCCCTTCGCGCGGAGGCAGGGTCTTTCAGGGACGGCGACGGTGGATGGCGGGTCTGGTGATGGTGGCCTCCGGATACATCACCTGGATCGTGGCGGGGGACACGGTGGTGTGGCGGAACTCGGCGGGGTGGAAGGGTGGCAGCGGGACCGGGCGGCGGTGGCAAGATACATGGTCACGAGACGGCGGCAATGAGGCTCGGCCAGACTATCCTGGCGGGAAGCAGCCGTCCGTCTCCGTGTCGTGGGCGTGCGTAGCTGCTATCCCGACGGCTGCCGGCCTCCACCGGCCAGGTTGGAGGAGGAAGATGGACCGTGGTTCCCAGTCATGTCGGCGGTGTGGGGGCCGTCCATTCCGGCTTTCATGGTGGTGGTCCTAGGGTTCTTCTTTCGCGAAGATGAAGACGTTTCGGATGACGATCTTTCTTCATCTAGCCGGAGTGATGAGTTCCGAAAGGCTCCGATAGCGAATGGAACAGTGCATGTTTTGCCTGGAGTTCACAGGTTCGGGTGGTATTCAGTCGCGCGCACCCATGCTTTTATTCCGACCGTTTGGTTCCGGAGGGAGAGGCGTGAAGCTCGGTTCTATGTTGACATCAAGAGACTTTTGGTCCATGGTGAAGTCAGAAGCAGAGAATATCATGAAGGCGGGATTGGGGAATTAGCTGAAGAAGATCCAAGTCTTCGCGATGTTGAGGAACTTGCTTGGTGTTCCGGGTTTCGCAGCAGTGGCATGAAAGTGGGGACGGCAGCACATGTGAAGTTCAGAGTCCTACCTTTCAGGGTGAAAACCCAAGGTCTGGTCTTAACTGGTTGTGTTTGACAATGACCTTGTTGGAGGCATTGTTTTAAGAGCGGGGACTATCTTCAGGGTGAAAACCTAAGATATTTGATCGGGCGACGACGACGTTGGTGCACTGTTCCCTTCTTGGAGGCGTCGCTTTTGGAGAGTCTGTATTTCATGTGTTATCTTGGTGGTGGATGTATTGTTGTTGCTAGACCTAGGATACTGTGGCAGGACTTTTATTTCTTAGTTTTCTTTTCTCTTTTTTGGCTACTGCCATTAGGGTGTTGCGTTGTTGCAGAGGCTGGGTGTAATTGGTATCTTTGTGAAAGTTCACGTAATGAGTTAACGATGGTTAGCCTCCCATCGATCTGCGTGTTAATATATAGGGACAAAGCCCGAGAGATTACATCGAGAGGTTGTTACAACGAGAGAGGAGAAAATGAAGGAGCCATCGTGATCCTCATCTGGGTCCGATGGTTTACAACGTGAAGCCCAAATTGTATAGGAAACAAACTCCTAACAACTCTATCTCTAACTCAAACTATCCAAACCGTGTGCACATGTCATGTTGTTTAACAATCTTTTAATATTAATATAATCCTTTTATTAAAAAATAATAAATATAAAGATCTCGTATACACAAACATGCATGGTGGTGTAATAAGGAAAAGCAGCAATGCTACGTAGTACCCCCTCCGTAGAAGAATATAAGACGTTTTAGATTACTAAAACAGTATGGTATACTGTCTTGTAATTAGATACAGAGGGAGTACTTAAGTTTATAAAGATGGAAAAAGTCAGAAGGCTCTTTTGATTTATGGAAGTTTCATAAGATTCATATATATATATATCCTATGAAAAACAATCTTCAAAAATTGTTGTTTCATGAGGATTGTATCCCTCATAAAAAAACACTTCACTACCATCAGATAGAATTGCTCTTTTCATCTGATTTAAGTAGACACGACGCTTCAATTCTATATGTTTCATACTCCTATCCTTCCTGAGTGAAGATTTTGGCTCCTGGCACTAGTGATTCGTTGTTTTGCAACAAAAAAAAAATAGAATCACATTTACGAGTTTTCTCAAAATTGAAAAAAAAAAAGCCCGGATGTAGCCAATGATATGTCCCACAAATATGCAAAATATAATTTTCAAATGCTTTGTATTTTGAGCTACATAAAAAACGACAACTGGCCAAGCCAAGTTGGGATCTATGTGGTCAATTGATCACACAAGATTTTGGGAAACCATTTGAATATAAGCATATGTTATGCAACAAATACTGTAAAAAATAGTGAAAATACATGTAGCCATCACAGATTTGAAATGACAACATAACCTTCGAGTCACTACAGGAATGGCCGGAGACGCCGACGGCCGGCTGCCCTCGGCGTAGCCACGCCTGGCCCTCGGCGTAGGCTACGCCGACGGCAGCCCTCGGCGTCTAGGTCCCTCGGCGTAGGCTTCCATGCCGTCGGCGTAGGCCCAGCCGTCGGCGTATGCCGCCTACGCCGACGGCCCTCCTCACCGTCGGTGTAGCCGCCGTCGGCGTACGTTCCCCGGCGTGCCGTCGCCGTTAACGGCGAGCGTGCCCTCGGCATATGATGCGACGTGGCAAGCCGAGGGAAGCCTGACAGCTCCCATACGCCGAGGGCAACCCCCTCGGCATAGACTTTTTAAATTTTTTTAAATTTTCAAAATTTAAATTTTTTTACACCATTTTTTTCTTTTTTTTACTTATTTATCTTTCACCCTATACACTTTTAACTCTAAGTACACTTAATCTTGGATCAAATTACAATCATGGTTAAACTTCCCGGTCGGTCACCCATCCTCACACTACTCCAGCCTCAGCACGCTTAACTTCTTGGTTCCATTCGGATGAGCTTCCATTCATGAATTGACACCTCTTGCTGATAATAATAGCATATCAACCATATTAACCCTTGAACCGTGATGCACACCTCTTTATTTTTGAATTCCAAACAATTACTTAAGTAAACAATAGTGAAACAATGAATATATAAGTAATAATAATATTGAATTCAAATAACAATAAAATGATTTTATTTTTTGTCTTTTTCTATTTAATATGGAATAATTAATATCATTAAATCGGAAAATCGAAATTCCACAAATAATATGTCTAAATCGATCAGAAAAATGAGAGGAATCTAAATATAACATCAATATCATTATTTGAACCTAAAAAATTAGAGGAATCCAAATATGACGCCTAGTTTGCCATCTGGCCAAAATGGCCCCCTCGGGAGATGCGGAATGGCCGTACCGGGCGTGTTGGTGCACCGTTCGTCAACACGCTAAACGGACAAAAATTAGCACATAAAGTGATGTGTTATAGACCTAAAAACATTTTTCGCGGAATTTATTGAGCGACGGAAAGTGTGGCCCTAGTTCAAATCCGGTCAGTTTCCAGCGAATTCGGCGGGACACCGCAGGAAGCGGGGGGATTCCCAGATGGCTAGCGCGCGCATATGGAATGCGATAGGTGGTGCGTAGCAGGTATCCTACCACTGCGCGGAGGTCTCGCGCAATACTAACATGCACACCATGTAGCCGCTTCACAAAAAAAGGCCGTTCCGGCACCCCGAAAATGGAAACACTGTCGCCCGTGGGTCGGATTGAAAATCCGCGACCGGGACCTTGCTTCCCATCCTAAGGCCCACGCACGTGCCAAATATGGCCTCGTTCCCACAAACTATGTGGTGCCACGGACCGTTTCCTACTCATTTCCCCTAAAAGCAATAGAACTCCCGACGTGATAGCCCTATTCGTGAAGGGGTTTTTCAAGATAATTGTCGTATCCCAGTTCCGTATTTTGCAGTGGTTAGTAGTACACATAAAATGACGCCACGCGGCTCCGCGTGACTTTTTGACTTCGTTTACTTTGCCAACTGTGCAAAACGGGGCCGCCGGGACATGCGGTATGGCCGTACCGGACGAGCGGGTGCACCCGTCCGCCAACGCGCTAAACGGAAAACATTTAGCACATAAAATGACGTGTCGTAGACCTAAAAACATTTTTCGCGGAATTTATTGAGCGACGGAAAGTGTGGCCCTAGTTCAAATCCGGTCAGTTTCCAACGGATTCGGCGGGACACCGCAGGAAGCGGGGGGGGATTCCCAGATGGCTAGAGCACGCATATGGCATGCGATAGGTGGTGCGTAGGAGGTATCCTACAACTGCGCGGAGGTCTCGCGCAATAGTAACATGCACACCATGTAGCTGCTTCACAAAAAAAGGCCGTTCCGGCACCCCGAAAATGGAAACACCGTCGCCCGTGAGTCGGATTGGAAATCCGCGACCGGCGCCTTGCTTCCCATCCTAGGGCCCACGCACGTGCCAAATATGGCCTCGTTCCGACAAACTATGTGGTGCCACGGGCCGTTTCCCACTCATATCCCCTAAAAGCCATAGAACTCCCAACGTGATAGCCCTATTCGTGAAGGGTTTTTCAGGATAATTGATGTATCCCAATTCCGTCTTTTGTAGTGGTTACTAGGACACATAAAATGACGCCACGCGGCTCCGCGTGACTTTTTGACTTCGTTTACTTTGCCAACTGTGCAAAACGGGGCCGCCGGGACATGCGGTATGGTCGTACCGGACGAGCGGGTGCACCCGTCCGCCAACGCGCTAAACGGAAAACATTTAGCACATAAAATGACGTGTCGTAGACCTAAAAACATTTTTCGCGGAATTTATTGAGCGACGGAAAGTGTGGCCCTAGTTCAAATCCGGTCAATTTCCAGCGGATTCGGCGGGACACCGCAGGAAGCGGGGGGGGATTCCCAGATAGCTAGCGCACGCATATGGCATGCGATAGGTTGTGCGTAGGAGGTATCCTACAACTGAGCGGAGGTCTCGCGCAATAGTAACATGCACACCATGTAGCTGCTTCACAAAAAAGGCCGTTCCGGCACCCCGAAAATGGAAACACCGTCGCCCGTGAGTCGGATTGGAAATCCGCAACAGGAGCCTTGCTTCCCATCCTAAGGCCCACACACGTGCCAAATATGGCCTCGTTCCGACAAACTATGTGGTGCCACGGGCCGTTTCCCACTCATATCCCCTAAAAGCCATAGAGCTCCCGACGTGATAGCCCTATTCGTGAAGGGTTTTTCAGGATAATTGTTGTATCCCAATTCCGACTTTTGTAGTGGTTACTAGGACACATAAAATGACGCCACGCGGCTCCGCGTGACTTTTTGACTTCGTTTACTTTGCCAACTGTGCAAAATGGGGCCGCCGGGACATGCGGTATGGCCGTACCGGGCGCGCGGGTGCACCCGCCCGCCAACGCGCTAAACGGAAAACATTTAGCACATAAAATGACGCATCATAGACCTAAAAACATTTTTCGTGGAATTTATTGAGCGTCGGAAAGTGTGGCCCTAGTTCAAATCCGGTCAGTTCCAGCGGATTCGGCTGGACACCGCAGGAAGCGGGGGGATTCCCAGATGGCTAGCGCACGCATATGGAATGCGATAGGTGGTGCGTAGGAGGTATCCTACCACTACGCGGAGGTCTCGCGCAATAGTAACATGCACACCATGTAGCTGCTTCACAAAAAAAGGCCGTTCCGGCACCCCGAAAATGGAAACACCGTCGCCCGTGGGTCGGATTGGAAATCCGCGACCGGGGCCTTGCTTCCCATCTTAAGGCCCACGCACGTGCAAAATATGTCCTCGTTCCGACAAACTATGTGGTGCCACGGGCCGTTTCCTACTTATTTCCCCTAAAAGCCATAGAACTCCCGACGTGATAGCCCTATTCGTGAAGGGTTTTTCAAGATAATTGCCGTATCCCAATTCCGTCTTTTGCAGTGGTTACTAGGACACATAAAATGACGCCACGCGGCTCCGCGTGACTTTTTGACTTCGTTTACTTTGCCAACTGTGCAAAACGCGGCCGCCGGGACATGCGGTATGGTCGTACCGGACGCGCGGGTGCACCCGCCCGCCAACGCGCTAAATGAAAAACATTTAGCACATAAAATGACGCGTCGTAGACCTAAAAACATTTTTCCCGGGATTTATTGATCTAAGGAAAGTGTGGCCCTAGTTCAAATCCGGTCAGTTTCCAGCGGATTCGGCGGGACACCGCAGGAAGCGGGGAGGATTCCCAGATGGCTAGCGCGCGCATATGGCATGCGATAGGTGGTGCGTATGAGGTATCCTACCACTGCGCGGAGGTCTTGCGCAATTCCCAAATGCACACCATGTAGCTCCGGTTGACCCGTCTGCGAAGAGCATCACTCGTGGGACCTACATATGCCATCTACCAATTCTTAAAAAACAGAACCATTTTTTATATAATTCATACTAGTAAATAAATAATACAAACATAATATAAAGTAATATGAGAGAGGAAAAAATAAAAAAAAACCATATGCCGAGGGTGGCCGTCGGCATAGGAGGGGCATGCCCTATGCCGAGGGTGGCCCTCGGCGTATGGACTGACGCCGTGAGCGCCGTGATGACTCAGGCGCGAGGGGTGACAATGCTGACGCTACGCCGAGGGCCAGGTAGACGCCGAGGGCAGCCCTCGGCGTAGCCACCTTTACGCCGACGGCATGGGTACGCCGACGGTCGACGTTCGGCGGTGCCCTGGCGAGGTCGTACGCCGACGGCCCCGACATTTGGCCGTCGGCGTACACTTTGGCCCTCGGCGTCTACTGCCATTCTTGTAGTGAGTCCTGGCACCGCCACTGAAAATGACAAACAATATAATGGATTTCCCATTGCGGTTTTTCATGCGACAATGTCCATATGCTTTTCAGAAATTTTAAAATGTAATAAACAATGTAGAAAAAAGTAAAGTAGCACCGGAGCTTTGGAGCCAAAGACGAGGACATGTCATCAAATCGATCAGCAGGGGAGCAATCTGGTTAATACGGTCGACTGGTCACACCATACGTACATTGGATCACTAGACAATGAAGGAAGAGCTCAATGAGTCACTATGGGCGCGTTTGGTTGCCTAGTTCCGAATCGTGGCTCACTAGAGCAGTGGTGCTAGGGCACCTGAGCGTCCAGAACGAGCCACGAGCTGGAATTAGGATGTTGTTTGGTAGGTAAGGCTGCATGGTTTGGGCCAAAATAGCTTTTCCAATACCAAATCTCGATGGAGATGAGATTACGGCTGTTTGGTAACATTCAGGCATGCCTACGATCACCTCTTCTCTACAACTAGTAGTCTTACATGCTACCTCCCATCACACAGAAATCAGTCCATGACAGTTGCAGACTAACGAAGCTAGCAGTTCACGAAATCAACCCTAGCTAGTACAAATGGTAGTTCATAACGATGCTCCCTAGCTACTACGAATGGCAGTTTATCATCACGGGGTAGTTCAACATACGGGGATCAAATTGGGGTTCGAGAAACAGAGGATCAAAGGGGGTTCTCCTTCTCTTCCTCCTCCTCCCCCTCCCCCTCCCCCTCTCCTTCTCCTTCTCAGATGGTGGTGTTGCCTCTGGTTTCCCACATTTCGTCTGCCCACTCTTGCCTCTTCTCTTTTCAGGTTTCATTGTCTCCTGCGTCCACGCCATCACTACTAGGAAAACCATTATAGTTAGAAATGTATTATGTGGCGCACGAAAAAAATATACTCCATAAAAATTATTTCTATGGTGCACCCAAAAATATGCTCCAAATTTCTGTGGCGCATGTAGAACTGGTGCGCCACAAAACTTTGCCTTTCTGTCGCGCATGTGGACAGCACTGCACATGGGCGGAGGGAATTCTATGACGCATCTGCCACATGCGCCACAGAAGTTCATCTTTTTGTAGCGCATGTAGGCATATGCCACAGAAAGTTGAAGGGATTTTTTCTCCCCATGCAACTCCAACCCCCCCCCCCCCCCCCCGCCCCGTGAATCACCTTTTTTAGCACTATAAAAAACAAAAGAAATAGATAGAAATTTTAAAAAATAAAATCCTTCAAGGTTCCCATTTATTATGTCATCTAGTACCACTGAATAATTTTGACTTTTTTCGCAAAATTGCGCTGCAAAATCATCAAACTAGATTCTTGGTTGCATACGAATTCAAAAAAAATGCACAATATATCAAAATGACCGGGAGAAAATTTGACATCCAAATTCACCTGGGCTTGCCCGGTTGGACAATTTTTAGAATCGCCAAATTTAAAAAGAGTAAAAAGATACGACAAGTTCAAGATTTTTTCCTGCGGAAATAAAAAAATCGAAAAAATCCTTCGAGCTGCCCATGCGCCACAGAAGTTTTGGCCCGAATTTTGAATTTCGGAGGCGCCATTTTCCTCCTCCAATTCTCCTCCACCACTTCACCTCACTTCTCCATCTCCTCACTTCTCCTCCTTCTCCTCCACTTCTCCACCCCTCCCTTCTTCTCCACCACCTCCTCCTCCTCCTCCTACGGCTTCCTCCTCCGGCGACCACCACCACCTTCTTCTCCTCCTCCAACAACCACCACCACCACTACCACCTTCTTCTCCTCCTCCGACAACCACCACCACCACCACCATCTTCTCCCCTTCCTCCGGCGACCACCACCACCTCCTCCTCCTCCTCCGGCGATCACCACCACCACCACCTCCTCCTCCGGCGATCACCACCACCACCTCCTCGTCCTCCACCACCACCACCACCTCCACCACCACCTCCTCCGGCTGGCCGGCCTCCTCCTCCTCCTCCTCCACCCACCCCACCCCACCCCACCCAACCCAACCCACCCAACCACTCACCTTCCGGCGAAATTCCAAAAAAAATCGGAAAAATTCCGACGGCCCCGGATCTAGATCTAGATCTAGATCTGGCCACCATTTTTAAAAAATTTAAAAAAATCTGTGGCGCATATTGGCATGGTGCGTGCCACAGAAGTTTTCAAGAAAATCTGTGGCGCATATTGACATGGTGCGCCACAGAAGTTTCAAGAAATTTTGTGGCGCATGTCCATATGCGCCACAGGATTTTAATACTAGCCGCGTGACAACTGTGGTGAGAGGGATATGCACCACAGAAGTCTGATTTGGTGCGCCACAGAAGAGTTATTTTCCAGTAGTGCATGGCCAGTCTCTACTTCATCAAAAGTTATAACCTCTTCGAAAAACTCATCCTAACCCCAACCTAGGATCCAATTGTGAAGAATGCAGCAAGGAAGGACACATTCCAATCTACCAAGAGACTTTGTTAGAATGTCTGCAAGTTGATTGTTTGTACCAACATACTCAACGGCAATGGTACCCTCCTTAACTTTCTCTCCGATGAAGTGATACTTGACTTCTATGTGCTTACTCCTGTCATGAAAAACAGGATTCTTGCAGAGTGAGATTGCTGACCGGTTGTCGATTTTGAGTATTACTTTCTCAAACTGAACCCCAACCAAAACAGCTAACAGACTCCCAAGCCAAATGCCTTGACAGGTCGCAGCTGCTCCAGCTATGTACTCAACTTCACATGATGATATGGCCACAACCTTATGTTTTTGAGATAGCCAGCTGATTGGACATGAGCCAAGATAAAATAGCACACCTGTTGTGCTCTTTCGATCATCAATGTATCCAGCCAAGTCACTATCACTAAAACCAATCAGCTCAAAATTTCCTGAACCACTCCTATTGTACTTAATACCCAGGTTCTGTGTTTCTTTCACATACCTTAATATGTGCTTTAGTGCATCAAGATGCTCTGTAGTAGGTTTCTCCATGAACCTGCTTACTATGCCCACAGAATAAGTGATGTCAGGTCGTGTATGGATCAAGTACCTGAGACTCCCAACAATTCTTCTGTATTTTGTGGTATCAACCGTTGGGCTTTTGCTTTCCTTGCTCAGGTGCAACTTTGCTTCCATTGGGGTTTGAACTGGGTTACAATTATTCAGCCCACTCTTCTCTAGTAGCTTTGCTGCATATCCTGACTGACACAATAGATTGGTGCACTTCAACACCAAGATAGTAATTTAGTAACCCAAGGTCACTCATACTGAACATGGTCTTCATTTGCTCCTTGACATGAGTGATGTTGCTGACACTAGTCCCAGTCACAATCATGTCATCTACATACACACCAACTAGCAAGGTTCCCTTGTCTTTGTCCCTCTTGTACACTGCATGCTCTAGGGGACATCTCACAAAACCAAGGTCAATCAAGGTTTTGTCCAGCTTGACATTCCAAGCCCTGGGCAGCTGCTTCAGTCCATACAAGGCCTTATGTAACTTGAACACTTTACTATCTTGTCCTTCTGCGATAAAACCTGGAGGCTGACTAACATACACTTCCTCTTCTAGCTCCCCATTGAGAAATGCAAATTTAACATCTAAGTGGTGCACTTGCCACCCCATCTGTGCTGCTATTCCGCTATTCCCAGAAACATTCTCATTGTCTCCATCCTAGCAACAGGTGCATACACCTCCTCAAAGTCAATTCCTTGCGTCTGAACATGCCCTTTTGCAAACAATCTGGTTTTGTGCTTCACTATAATTCCAGAACTGTCCTTTTTGAGCTTAAAACCCCATTTTAGTCATATTGGTTTTTGGCCAGATGGGAGAGATGTCAACTCCCAAGTGCCATTCTCCTCAATGCACTTCAACACCTCCTGCATTGCCTTTCTCCAAGCAGCGACTGTGTTTGCTTCCTGGAAAGTGCTAGGTTCCTCCATCCAGAGCAAACACAAGGCAGAGGAAGCTTCTACTTCTTCTATTTATACTTCCTCTGTCTCATGCGGAAGTTGGTGCACCAGACGATAACGGTGTGGCGCCTCGTCTGAGGGTTGTGATGCATTGCTCGGTGGTGTCACGAACCGACGGTACGGCGGCATCTCACGGCCATCCACTGAACTCGGAATCACGACAGAGTTTTCTGCCGCGGCAGGGGTCACGACAGAGTTCTCTGCCGCGGGTTTTGGCTGGGACACCTCCTAAAGGTGATCCAGGTACTTTACCGTGAAAACCTCTCTTTGCATTATCGATGCATGCATCCTCCTAGACCCACTGCTTCTCCCCCTCAAACACCACATCCATATCCAATAAAAATTATGACTGAGCTTCTGTCGGCTAGCTTAGGCAAATGAACTCCTACTGTCTTCACATACCCCAGGCAGCCAAAAACTTTCAGATAATGGAGATCAGGTTTCACACCAAACATAGCTTCATATGGCGTTTTCCCTTTCACAGCTTTTGTTGGCGCTCGGTTCATAAGAAATACCGAGGTAGCCACTGCTTCTCCCCAAAACTATCCATGCAAATTTTTGATCTTTAGCAGACTCATTGCCATTCCAACTACAGTTTGGTTTCTTCTCTCTACTACCCCATTTTGCTGTGGAGTGTATGGTGCTGTCAGAAAGTGCCTGACTCGAACCGACTGAACTCGTGTGAGGTGAACTCTCCACCTTTGTCTGTCCTGAAGGCCTTAACCTTCAGGTTAAGTTTCTTTTCTGTTGAGTTCTTGATTTTCTTCAAGGCTGAAAGTGCTTCATCCTTGCTCTTGATCAGGACGATCCACATGTACCGTGTGCAATAATCCACCACCAAAAGAAAGTACTTCTTTCCACTGAATGTCTGACGTGAGATAGGGCCGCACATATCAGTATGGAGCAGTTCAAGAGTATCACTTGCATGGAATTCAGATGACATGGGTAAAGGGGCTCTACGGTGCTTGGCTATCATGCATCCATAACATACTTGATTTACATGATCAAAATGAGGTCCTAGAAACTAATGTGGCCATAGCGGGCATGCCATAGCCATGACGCCTCTGCTGTCCTGGCAAACAGACACTCTGGGCTTGCTTGTTCAATCTTCAGCATGTAAAGCCTATTTCTGCTTCTTCTCACTTTTGCCAGTACCTTGCGCTCACGGTCCCACACCGCCATCAGTCCATCATCAGCGGCATACTTGCAACCATTTTCATCCAGCTGCCCCAAACTGATTATATTGCTCTTGAGCCTTGGAATGTGATAGACCTCTGTCAGCACACGGTGTTCACCACTCTCTACAGCAAACATGACTGAACCTCGGCCCTCAATTCTGACCACAGATCCATCTCCAAATTTAACTGAGCCCTTCACTAACTTGTCCAGATCAGCAAACTTTTCTTCACAACCTGTCATATGCTTGCTGGCACAACCAAGTTTGCCTGCTGCTTCTTCAGTGGATCGGGACAATCTAAGGCAAAGTGATCGAGCTTATTACAGTTGAAACACCGAACCTTTGAAATATCAAACTTATGGTGCTTTTTCTTCCTGTCTTTGTCCTTACCGCTCGCGTTCCCGGCAGAGCTGTGGTCGGCACGGCCATCACTGTCGCCACCTCCTTTCTTTCCACTACCGGAGCTACATGCACCTGACAAAATCTCGTATATCTCCTTGTGCTCAATTTAATTTTAGTTGTTCTAGCTCTGCCGGCAACCACTCAAACCCTCTTCAAGTGAATTTAACCAGGTGCGAGCGTGAGCTCAAGTTAGCCGCCGAGAAAGCCGAGAAGCTAAAGGTTTCCGAGCAACTTGAATGAATAATCAACATAATGTTTGGCACCGTAAGCACCATAGCATTAACTATTACAAGCATCTACGGGGTAGTAAAATGGTGTACAAAGAAGAACATGGTATGTATCAATTTTCTTATAGCAATACCTTTTTATCATCGGGGGTTAAGTTCCGGAAATGGAGAAATTCGTCAAGAAGTGGAAGTCGGGTTCAAATGCTGCAACTTCACAAAGATCAACTGAAAATGAGGAACAAACTCTTGTTGATGCCAGGGCTACTTTGGAAAGGGTGTTACTTGATAGCAATGCAAGGCCACGGGCAATCGAAGAAAATAAAGTAGTTGATCTATCTAAACTTCCAGCAGATCCTGCAAAATGAAAGCCTATTTCCCAATACAAGACGGCCAAAGTCTGTGATGATGTGCGGAGAACTTACCTACAGAAAGGCCATTCCAACCTGTAGGACATGATTTTCCCCGAACAGATTTCAGTGGGATTAAGCGCCATTTTAATGAAGAATGGTTCATCACAAGCCTTGTCTAGAGTATAGTATAAAGGAGGATGCAACATTTTGTCTATGCTGCTACTTCTTTTAGAGTGAAAGTCTAGGGCATGGTGGTGGAGATGTATTTTCAATCAAGGGATGGAAAAGTTGGAATAACCTTAAGAGACTAGATACTCATGTTGGTGGTCCTTCGAGTTCTCATAACCAAAACATGAAGAGGTGTGATGATCTAATGAACCAGAGCCAATCCATTGCAGCTCTTGGACGCAAGCAAACAAAGAAATCTAAGATAGAGTACCAAACTCGACTAACTGCATCAATAGATATTGCAAAGTTGCTTCTTACTCTTGGCTTGCCATCTCGAGGTCATGATGAAAGTGAGTCTTCTCTAAGGAAGCGGAATTTCCTTACTTTTTATGAGTGGTATGTTGCACGTTGTCCATATCTGGCTGATGTTGCTTTGAAGAATGCTCCTAAGAATTTAACATTGGTTTCTCCTACCATACAGAAAGATATTGTGGAAGCTTGTGCTAAAGAAACTATCAAAGCAATCATAGAAGATCTTGGAGATGAGTACTTTGCTATATTGGTTGATGAATCTCGTGATGTTTCTCACAAGGAACAAATGGCTCTTGATATACGATATGTTGACAAAAGGGGGTTTTCGGTGGAGCGTATTATTGGAATTTCTCATGTTACTCAAACAACATCACTTGCCCTCCAACACGCTATTTATCATGTGCTTGAAGACCATAACCTTAGCCCTTCACAAATCCGTGGCCAAGGCTATGATGGAGCTAGCAATATGCAAGGGCATTTGAATGGATTGAAAACTTTAGTGATGGAAGATTCTAGGTCTGCTCAGAACATACATTGTTTTGCTCATCAACTTCAGTTGACACTTGTCGTAGTTGCCAAAAATCATGAAGATGTGGTATGGCTTTTTGAGTGGATGAGTGTTGTTTTGTCCACAGTGGGTACTTCTTTTAAGAATAGAGATATTCTTAGAGAAATACAGGCCAAAGAAATTGAAAAGGCACTTCATATGGGTGAAATTGAAACTGGGAGAGGTTTGAATCAGGAACTTGGACTTAAAAGACCCGGTGATACTCGAGGGGGTTCCCATTTTAGTTCTCTCAATAATATGACTGTTATGTTTCCATCAGTAATTGAAGTTATTGATGACAATGCACAAAATTATGGGAAGGCTCTTGTTAGGATTAAAGCAAAAGGAGTTCTGGATGGTATTCAAACATTTGACTTTTTTTTCATGTTGCAGTTGATGAAGGTAATCCATGGTATTACTATTGAGCTGAATGTCGCTTTGCAAAGGAAGGATCAAGACATTGTGAACGCTGTGTCATTTCTCGGTACAACCAAAAGAAGGCTACAAGAAATGAGAAACACGGGCTGGGAAGATATGTTCACAACAATTAATGATTTCTGCCTCAAACATGGTATTCAACTTCCAGATATGAATGCAATGCATATTCCTCGGGGATCAGTATCAAAACGTAAAGCTCAAATTGAAGCTCAAATTGATGGCATATCAAATAAGAATTACTATCAGCGAGTCATGTATGTTTTTATTGAAAGTATAGAGATGGTAAACCTAGAGGGGGGTGAATAGGTTTCTACAGATTTTAATTCTTTCTTTGCAATATTAGGCTTTGCGGAATATAAAGGTGAGCCTAATGCAAACTAGGTGAAACAACCTATATGAGGATACAACTAACTCGAGCACGAAGGCTCTCACAGGCAGATTAAATCACAAGTAAGGAGTTCGGTTAGAGATAACCGATAGCACGCGGAGACGAGGATGTATTCCCGTGTTCCCTTCCTTTGCAAGAAGGTACGTCACGTTTGGATGGGTGGAGGTCCCACGAAGGATTCCCCACGCCAGGAAGGCTCACCCTATTCTCCGGAACCTATCCCACGAAGGAATAGCTCACTCACTTGTGGTAGACTTTGAGGTAGCCTTCAAACCTTCACAATCTTGCCCGGAGCAAATCCACGGCCCGGATGCTTCCGGACCACTCTTGCCCACCTAGGGTTTCCAAGGAACCCTAGAGAGCAAGCTTTTTGATGAATACAAGGGGAATGAGATTTGGCTTGGTAGAACAGTAGATCGGGTCCTCCTCTATCGTTTCCCCGGAGGGATTTGAGTTTGAGTGGAGGAGGAGGGAGATCTGAGGCTTTTGGTGTTTCTAGCAATGAAGTATGAGAGAGAGAGCTCAAGAACAGCTTGTAGTGTAGTGCCTCACAGTTCAGAGGTAGGAGAAGGGCTATTTATAGTGTTCTTCGAAATATGGCCGTTGGTCACTTGCCACATCATCCTTTCTCCCGACAAACCCGGTCAACCGGACCACAGACCGGATCGCCCGGTGCAGAGTCTGGTCGGACCGGATCAGGGACCGGAGCAGCCGGTCCAAACCGGTCGGCAGACCGGACCCCGACCGGGTTCACTTTGCGACGTCTAGGAGCACATCCGGTTGGCACCCGGTTGGAGCCCGGTTGGTGCCCGGTCGACCGGTCGGCACGCCGGGCCCACCGGTCTGTAGGCCGGCTGACCGGGCTGCAGGCCGGATCAGTTCGGCGCATCTTTGGTGCCCGGTTGGCGCCCGGTTGACCGGTCGGCACGCCGGACTGGCCGGTTGGTAGGCCGGCTGACCGGGCGGCAGATCGGATTTCTGCTGTTGACCCCTTTTTGATTGTTGTTGAAGTGGGGGTCTCCTTTAGCCTTCTTGTTCCTTTGATACACCATTTATGCCTCTTTGCCTAATACCTGAGATTATCCTTATAAACGTATTAGGCCAAATACTCTAGCACGGTGTCATTGTTACCAAAATAATGGATAAGGGTAAAATACCCTTACAATCTCCCCCTTTTTGGTATACGATGACAAACCGAGCTAGAGTCACATATAGATATTATGATAAGCTCTAAACCTTGATTCCATATAAGATATTATGATAGCTCCCCCATAATGTGTGCACTTGGAGAATTTGCGTTTGAATGCAAAGTGCACCATTTGTGGAATATGAGAAGCTCCCCCAATATCTTTAGGAAACAAGCATGGTATGGACAAGTATATCAAGATATATAAGCATAAAGCATGATTATCCTAATAGAGTGATTAAGCATACAAATAGTCATCCATACACGTCCATACACGAATTATTCGAAGTAGCAAATGGTTCTTGAGAAATCAAAGCAAATAAGCACAAGCCATATAAGATTCAAATAAAGCAACACCCATGGCTTGTGACAATCAAAGAACCCCGTGGTCCTAGACTCTACTCTCTTCTCCCCCTTTGGCATCGGAACACCAAAAAGGCGAAGAAAAGAGGAGAGATGCTATCGCACCCATCAATAGAACTGATGCCCAGAGAAATAGGAGCTCGCGCCATCGTGCTCGCCATCATCATCTTCATCACCTTTATCCTCTTCCTCTTCATCATCAGCAGCATCATGATCATGGTGTTCCTTGGAACGGCGCTCAGAGGAGGGCATCATGGAGGGAACGTCCGGACGAGTGGCCTCCTGAGTGGGGAACTTGAATGGTTCCATGATGACCCTTTGATCTAGTGTGTTGAGAGGAGCAGGTACAATGTAGTTGATGAGCCGCTGAACATACTGAGCATAGTTGGGAGTCATGCGACCCATAATAGACCGCTTCAGTTCACAGTGAATGAGATCACAGCCATCAATCTTCCTTACCCTGTCAGGATGGCAATAGTACATCAGATTTAGGTGATAGTTCCTGACTTCACTGGTGTCGCCAAACTTGCTAATGAGACTCTCACGGAACATCTTGGCAAGGACAAGATATGAGTAGTACATCCCAGAGATAGTGGGAGGCCCAGGTGTAGGGTTCGGAGGATAGCAAAAGGAGATGTCACCCTTAGCAAGCTTAGACCGAGAATGAATCTTGTACCCTGGAGCACCGTCACCACCACAACCCATGGCTGCACGGAACCGAGTGTAGGTGCATGAGTACTTCTCCTTGCCGATCATCCAAGTGATAGTGCGATCCTCATCATCATGGAAGAATACGGTGCAATGGAATTGACGGACAAGAAGGGGACAATAGATGCTTTCTCGCTTGTTCATCATCGGGCTTTAGGCACACAAGATCATATAGTCCCAAACCCTTCAAGGTTTCAACCACAAAGCGGTACTTTGTGGCTTCATGCAAGGCAAGCTCGTCAGGGTTGATGGCCTTGGGCATCACAACAACACCATTCTTCATACACTCTCGAGTGTCATAGAAACCTTCCCATTTGGTCGCTTGAGTCTTGGTCCAGAAGAACTTGTCCCCACCAGTGTAAGTCCGTTGCTCATAGCGATACGGATTCACCGTCCTCAAATCCTGCCAATCACCACGATGTGCGTCTGCTATATTGAAGGTTGGCACAATTTCATCATCCTCTTGAGCTGCGTGCTTGTCCTTCCTCTTACCACCAACTATCTTGGTTCTTCCCCTGCCTGCGCTGCCAGTGTCATGAGTCTGAGGTGCTTTAGAAGGCATGCGGCTGCTAGAACGACGGGGTGGATCCACCGTAGGCCTTCCTCTCTTGGGAGGAGCGCCACGTCCTTCACCACTCCAACTATCTGTGAATGAGAAAATAGAGCGAGGATAGCAGTGGGGTAAGTGTACATGTCATCAGTAAGTAGGGAAGCCAAAAAGCATAGCATATATCCAAGTGTTTCGATGAGATTATGCGAAGAACTGGGCGATCCGGCGCACAGGCCGGTCGAACCGGACGGCAGACCGGACGAGCCGGTTGCCAATCCGGTTGACCGGGCGGCACGCCGGGCCAGTCGGTTGAGAGGCCGGTTGACCGGGCTGGTGACCGGATCTGTCGATTTGTGAGATGTTGCCCAGAATTTCTACCACAAAATCATGCAAAAACTCATAAACTTTGACATAGACTATAGCAATAGAGTGGAGTATGTGCATTGTGTGTGTGAGACACTCTAAAGGCATGAGGACTTACAAACCCTAACCCTAACCCTAAGATTTCCTCAAATCTTCTCAAAGATGTGCAATGTGTGAAGAGAACTAGGAAATAGAGAGGAAGAGAGAACAAAGTACCCGAAGACATGGTCCTCCTTGATCAAGAGAACAAGAAGAACACCTAGGAAAGCCTTGAGAGCCATATCTCCAAGATTTCCCAAAAAAGCTTGAGAGGGACCAAATCCTTCGGTGGAGATGTTCCAAGGGTCCCGATCTATGGTTTGGTGGAGTTTGGGAGAGTTCTTGTGGTGGGATGGTCCTAGAACGTGGTGGAGGTGGTGGAGGCAGCGGCCATGGAGGTTTTGGAGATGGGGGATAATGAGGAAGAAGACCCCAAGGGGTAACTTCCCCCAAAACATAACCAGCCACACGGCCGGTCGGCCGCCCGGTTGACCGGGCCAGGCGCCGGACGACCCAGCGCAAAGGTCGGTCCGACCGGGCCAGTGACCGGCCAGAGTCTGTTTGCCCAAATTTGTATTATTTTGCCTCGTTTTGCCCCTAATCTTTGTGTAAATGTGTATGAATGCTCAGATGATGACATGTACATATAGATAGATAGACGATGATGAGATGAGCATAGACATGGGGTTGGAAACACAAAGTTCTCTAGGCATACCCATTGGAATGAAATCCAAACAAGATATAAATAGCAACAATGGGCATGATTCGAAGGATATCAATAACCATAAAACATTTTTGAAATAGTTTTTTTTTGCAATAAAATCATTTAGCCTTATATAGTCAAATCAAGTCGTAATTGAGGCTCAATGAGGGACGGGGGATTACTCCCCCTATGTGAAAGCGCAAATGTCATGAGACCTCGAAGAGACATGCTTGGGTCCATATAATGACATTGGGTCTATTTATGTTGCACACATAGGTATGCATCATACCAAGACATGGTAAGATGATTATCCCCATATGTGCTATGCCTCTAAGCTAGATAGTTAGATAAATGCAAGAATATAGTGCAAGAAGTCATTCAATCCAAGTTTTTAGGATCAAGAATACCAAGTTCTCCTCTCAAGTTAACAAATCGGGCTTCATCCAAAGGCTTAGTGAAAATATATGCCAATTGGTAGGTTGTCCCCACATGAGTGAGATCAATATCCTTATTGGCAACATGATCACGTAGGAAGTGATGGCGAATGTCAATATGTTTGGTGCGACAATGTTGAACCGGGTTATTGGCGATCTTAATTGCACTTTCATTGTCACAAAGAAGAGGCACCGTACCAAGAGACACACCATAGTCTTTCAAGGTTTGCTTCATCCATAACAATTGAGTGCAACAAGATGCCGCGGATATGTATTCGGCTTCGGCGGTGGATAAAGCGGTGGAGTTTTGTTTCTTGGATGACCAACTCACCAATGACCGGCCAATAAATTGGCAAGCCCCGGAGGTAGACTTCCGGTCAACCTTATCACCGGCCCAATCGGAATCCGAATAGCCAATGAGTTCAAAGGTTCACCCCTTTGGTACCATACCCCGAGAGTAGGAGTGAGAACAAGATATTTTAGAATCCGTTTGACCGCCATTAAATGGCTCTCCTTGGGAGCGGATTGAAAACAAGCACACATCCCTACACTTAGCATGATATCCGGCCTAGAGGCACAAAGGTAGAGCAAGGATCCTATCATGGAGCGGTATACCTTTATATATGTCCACATCCTTCTCACCGTCACATGAGCCAAGTTGCCCCTTTACGGGCATGGGTGTCTTCATTGGGCTTGCATTGGTCATGTTGAATTTCTTGAGCATGTCCTTCACATACTTTTGTTGAGAGATGAAGGTGCCTTTTGCAAGTTGCCTCACTTGGAAGCCTAGGAAGAACTTCAACTCTCCCATCATGGACATCTCAAATTTCCTAGTCATCAATAGCTCAAAAGCTTTGTTATGATTGGGGTTAGTTCCACCAAAGATAATATCATCAACATATATTTGACATATAAATAAGCCACCCCCTTTAACCCGTTTGATGAAAAGGGTGGAATCGACCGTACCCATGCAAAACCCATCATGTAGTAAGAAATCCCTAAGGAACTCATACCAAGCACGTGGGGCTTGCTTGAGACCGTAGAGTGCCTTATGGAGTAAATACACGTGGTTGGGTCGGCATGGGTCCTCGAAACCCGGGGGTTGAGCCACATATGCGGTTTCTTTTAGGGGACCATTCAAAAACGCACGTTTCACATCCATTTGATATAGTTTGAAATTGTGGAAAGATGCAAATGCAAGCAAAGGACGAATAGCTTCAAGACGGGCTACCGGCGCAAAGGTATCCTCAAAATCCATACCTTCTATTTGGGCAAACCCTTGCGCCACTAACCTTGCTTTGTTTCATATGACAATGCCATTCTCATCTTGCTTGTTCTTGAATACCCATTTGGTCCCAATAACATTGATGCGATGATCCTTGGGTCTCTCAACTAGAGACCATACTTCATTACGAGTGAAACACTCCAATTCTTCTTGCATGGCAATTACCCAATCCGGATCAACCAAGGCACTCCTCTTGAGATGCTACCAAGGACTTGGTCTACTTTCATGTCACTTGCCCTTGTAGCGGCCTTGATCTTCCGAATGGTTCCTTCATGATCAATGAATTCATCTCTTGCTAGTACTTGATCATGAGGGACCACTTGAGCTTGATCATGAGTTGTGGATGTCTCTTGATCATCATCATGGTCTTGCTCAGTGGAATGAGGACTTCCTTCTTGTTCTTCGGAATATGACTCATCTTGAGTGGAGGATGGTTCTTGAGTTGCACTTGATGGTTCGGCTTGAGTTGAGCTAGGCTCCACTTGAGCCATGCTTGATACTTCTACTCCATCATCTTGATCATCATTATGAACTTCCATGGGCCGGATGTGTCCAATGCCCATATGCTTGATGGCACTAGATGGATCATCATTATTACCTGCAACACATGGAACAACTTGCTCCACTTGGGAGCCATTATCCTCCAAGAACTCCACGTCACAAGATACTTCAATAGTCCCAGTGGACCGGTTGTAGTACCTATAGGCGTGAGAGTTATCCGCATAACCAACAAATATGCCCTCTATGGTTCTAGTTTCAAATTTACCGAGTTTTCCTTTGTTGTTCTTAACAAGACATTTGCATCCAAAGACACGAATGTACATGACATTAGGCTTGTTACCGGTAAGAAGCTCGTATGGAGTTTTGTTGTGGAGGGGACGGAGGAAGAGCCGGTTGGAGTAGTGGACGGTCGTAGAGATGGCTTCTCCCCAAAAGTTGTGGGGTGAGTTGAATTCACTCAACATGGTTCTTGCCATCTCAATGATAGTTCGGTTCTTCCTTTCAACAACACCATTTTGTTGAGGGGTGTATGGCGCCGAAAACTCATGCTTGATGCCCTCATCATCGACAAACTCTTGCATGGTGTAGTTCTTGAACTCGGTGCCATTGTCGGTCCTAATCGCCTTGATCTTGGATTCATACATACGTTGAGCCTTCTTGCCGAAGATGATGAACTCTCTATGGGTCTCGTCCTTAGACTTAAGGAGAAAGACCCAAGAGTATCTTGAGTAATCATCAACAATGACAAGTCCATACTTGCTCCCACCAAGGGTATCATAATGTGATGGCCCAAAGAGATCCAAATGAAGGAGCTCCAAAGGCCTAGATGTGGTGACGATACTCTTGATAGGATGTTTCTTCTTGAGTTGCTTTCCGGCTACACATGCACTGTAAACACGATCTTTCTCAAAAGAAATGCCAGTTAGTCCCACAATGTGTTCACCCTTTAGGAGTTGTTTAAGATTCCTCATGTTGACATGACCAAGGCGGCGATGCCACAACCACCCTTCGTCATGCTTGGCCGCCATTAAACATGTGGAGGGAGAGGAGCTCTCTTTCGAGAGGTCAACCACGTAAAGGTTGTTCTCCACATATCCAACGAGGACCAATTTGAGATTGTCACTCCTAAAGACTTTCACACAATAATTAGTAAAATATGAATTGTAACCGGCATCGGCAAGATGATATATAGAAAGCAAGTTATAACCAAGGGATTCAACAAGCATGACCGTCTCAAGGCACAAGTCCTTAGAGATTGCCACCTTGCCGTACCCAAGTACCTTTCCCTTTGAGTTGTCACCAAAGGTGATGCTTGACTTCTTGTTGATGTCTTCAATGAATTGATCAAGCACACCTCTTCCTCTGGATTGGTGCATCCACTATCAAACACCCATTTTGGACCACCGGAGGAATACCCCTACAAAATCAAGTAGAGGATTTAGGAACCCATCGATTAATGGGTTCCTTTGCAATGGCAACAATATCTTTTGGTACCCAAATTGAGTACTCTCTATAAGCATAGCCATTACGAGGGCCAACATAGTTAGCATAAACATCACCATAATAATCAACAAATAAAGCATAGTGATTGTTTGGCCCCATGCGGTCACCACTAGTGGCTTTGCCCTTTGAGGCTTTGCCATCATTAGTGACCTTCTTGTTCTTATCTTGAGCGGGTTTCTCCTTGTTGTAGTTCTTCTTCTTGTGAGACTTGGGAACATATCCAAGTCCAAACTTTTGATTGTTTGACCTTTGCTTACTCAAGAGGTCATCCAATCACATCTTGTTCTTGGCGGTGGTGAACTTTGCAAGTTCCTTTGTTAACCTAACATTTTCCTCAAGAATAGATGCTTGCTCACAAGAAGATTCATTAGGATGATAGTCGAGACCATATTTAGTCACCAAGGATTCAAGATATGCATTGGTCTCAACATGCAAAGAGAGTTCCTCTTGTAAACGAACATGTTCCTCAACAAGCTTAGCATGCTCACTAGTAAAAGAAGTAGGGGAACTAGCAAGATTTTCAACAACAATGGGATCCTTCATTGATTCAAGAGCCTTTGTGTAGGTTTCTTGGAGTAGGTCATGGTTCTCTCCAAGTTTCTTGAGCTCATCCTTAACAAGATTGTTAGCTCTTTCAAGGTGGTCAAGATCCCTAGTGAGAGAAGCATGAGCAACTGCAAGTTCCTCCTTTGAGGCATGGAGCACTTGAGTCAAAGATTGAGCCCTATCAATAGTTTCTAGGTCCTTAACTTTATCAAGTTCATAAGTTTCAATTTGTTGCTTAAGGCCTTGAGATATGCACCTTTCGGTTTTTAGCTCTTGTCTTAGGAGATTGAATCTCCGTTCCTTTTCATCCAATTGATATTCTAATTCCTCAATGGACTCATCCTTTTCTTTGAGAGAGTCCATCAAGAAATCAAACTTGACAAGAGCTTCACCACGAAGGGTGCATCTAACATTGTAAAGTTCCTTAAGCACAATTAATTCTTCTTGATTTTCATTCTCATCATCAAGGACACTAGATAGAGAAGGTGGAGGTTCCATTACCTTGGTTTCTCTTGCCATTAGACAAGAGCCAATGATTGTAGAGGGGAGAGAGTCATCGGAGTCATCATCTTGAGTTGTTCTTGCCATGAAGGAAGAACCAACATCATTCTCCGTGGAGTAATCCTTGGAGTAGTCATATGTGAAGAGTGACCCGGGCTTAGAGAAAGCCAAACCGGCCACTCCGGCCTCCTTCTCCTCATCTTCCTCTTCTTCATCGGACAAGTACTCGGCTCCAACAAAAGCTCTTCCCTTGTTCTTCTTGTATCGATAATTGATTGGGTTTGGCTTCAACCTTGGCTTGACCCCTTTGATGAACTTTGGCTTGTCTACCCTTTTCTCATAAGGGCACTCATTTGCAAAGTGGCTATCTTCATCACAGTTGTAGCAAGTTCTCTTCCTCTTCTTGTCATTGAAGAGCATTGGAAGCTTTCCCTTGTACTTCTTGGCAAAGAAGGCAAAGTCGGTAACAATGTCACTAGTTGAGGTCATCTCTTCATCTTCTTCAATTTCATAGTCTTCTTCTCTTCCATGATTAGCTCTAGCTTTGAGAGCAAGGTTGTGTGACGCTTCATGGTTGTGAGAGGCTTCATCAACACGGTTCATTGCCATGAGCCTTTTTCCCGCCTTGGCCATGTTTTCATTGGCGGCCACATAGGAGACTAGATCATCGGAGTTGAGATCCGCACTCTTGGTCATGATTTGCAAGTTGAGTGCAAGATTGGTGTCTTGTTGCTTGACAGCAATCATAGCAATGACCTTGGACTTTATGAATGCTTCATTCATCTCGAAGCCGTCATTGTACTTCTCAACACCAAGTCCCTTGACCCTTACTCTAAGAGCACCAAGCCTAGCATAGGCATCGGCCACGCATTCTCCATCTCGAATCATGAACTCGGTGGGCCTCTTGCTTTGCGGTCTCATAAAGAGCTGATTGGATCAAATCGGTTCCCTCTTGGAGTACTACGATCCGATCCCACAACTCTTTAGCGGAGTCGATGTCATTGACTTGATCAAGAAGCTTGCGGTTGATGCCACTTCTAATCTTGTCACATGCGGAGGCATTGAGTTGACGGTTGTAGAATTCGGTGGAGGTCAACCGAATGGGATCTTGTGGCTCCCGGTATCCATGAACAATGATCTCCCATAACTCCACACTGCAGCTGCGAATATGAGATTCCATAGAAGATTTCCAAAAAGGAAAGTGAGTTCCATCAAAATGGGGAACGGTCCCACTATGGTTTATATGAGGCATGGGTGAAGTGTTTTTGGGATAGTCATGGTTGACTTGATGGAAACTCTCTTGAGAGGCCGAAGCCCCACTAGGATTCCCATTAGTCAAGTTCTTAAGCATGGCAGTCATCTGTGCCATTTGGCTTTGTAGGTCATCCTCCTTTTTCTTCTTCTTGGCATCATATGCCAAGAATCTAGATTTCATTTCTCTAACCGAAAGGTTAGAGTCTTCATCTAGACCCTCGAATAGTTTTTCCATCTCACTCTTAAGGCGGTGAAGCCCTTAATAAGAGTCCAGGCTTCGATACCAATTGAAAGTATAGAGATGGTAAACCTAGAGGGGGGTGAATAGGTTTCTACAGATTTTAATTCTTTCTTTGCAATATTAGGCTTTGCGGAATATAAAGGTGAGCCTAATGCAAACTAGGTGAAACAACCTATATGAGGATACAACTAACTCGAGCACGAAGGCTCTCACAGGCGAGTTAAATCACAAGTAAGGAGTTCGGTTAGAGATAACCGATAGCACGCGGAG
The DNA here is from genome assembly GCF_022539505.1 of Lolium rigidum. NCBI lineage: Eukaryota > Viridiplantae > Streptophyta > Magnoliopsida > Poales > Poaceae > Lolium > Lolium rigidum. The sequence goes on along the minus strand of NC_061513.1, from coordinate 347,294,264 downwards.
ACGAGGATGTATTCCCGTGTTCCCTTCCTTTGCAAGAAGGTACGTCACGTTTGGAGGGGTGGAGGTCCCACGAAGGATTCCCCACGCCAGGAAGGCTCACCCTATTCTCCGGAGCCTATCCCACGAAGGAATAGCTCACTCACTTGTGGTAGACTTTGAGGTAGCCTCCAAACCTTCACAATCTTGCCCGGAGCAAATCCACAGCCCGGATGCTTCCGGACCACTCTTGCCCACCTAGGGTTTCCAAGGAACCCTAGAGAGCAAGCTTCTTGATGAATACAAGGGGGAATGAGATTTGGCTTGGTAGAACAAGTAGATCGGGTCCTCCTCTATCGTTTCCCCGGAGGGATTTGAGTTTGAGTGGAGGAGGAGGGAGATCTGAGGCTTTTGGTGTTTCTAGCAATGGAGTATGAGAGAGAGAGAGCTCAAGAACAGCTTGTAGTGTAGTGCCTCACAGTTCAGAGGTAGGAGAAGGGCTATTTATAGTGTTCTTCGAAATATGGCCGTTGGTCACTTGCCACATCATCCTTTCTCCCGACAAACCCGGTCAACCGGACCACATACCGGATCGCCCGGTGCAGAGTCTGGTTGGACCGGATCAGGGACCGGAGCAGCCGGTCCAAACCGGTCGGCAGACCGGACCCCGACCGGGTTCACTTTGCGACGTCTAGGAGCACATCCGGTTGGCGCCTGGTTGGCGCCCGGTCGACCGGTCGGCACGCCGGGCCCGCCGGTCTGTAGGCCGGCTGACCGGGCCGCAGGCCGGATCATTTCGGCGCATCTTTGGCGCCCGGTTGGCGCCCGGTTGACCGGTCGGCACGCCGGACTGGCCGGTTGGTAGGCCGGCTGACCGGGCGGCAGACCGGATTTCTGCTGTTGACCCCTTTTTGATTGTTGTTGAAGTGGGGGGTCTCCTTTAGCCTTCTTGTTCCTTTGATACACCATTTATGCCTCTTTGCCTAATACCTGAGATTATCCTTATAAACGTATTAGGCCAAATACTCTAGCACGGTGTCATTGTTACCAAAATAATGGATCAGGGTAAAATACCCTTACAGTTATCGATCTATTGCGTGTAGAGTTAGATGACCGCTTTAGTGAGAGCAGCACGACCTTGCTTCTTGGGATGGCATGTTTGGATCCTTCTGATTCATTCTCTAACTATGAAAAAGCTAAAGTACTAGCAATGGCTCAGTTATATCATGATGATTTTGACAGTGAAAGCAAGATGGAAGATCTTAGCATCCAACTTGACAACTTCCTTGAAAATGTTTGTGATGATTCAAGACTCTCCAATTTGAAAGGGGTTAGTGATCTTTGTAGAAAACTAGTGGAGACAAAGAAGCATACCAGTTTTCCTCTAGTATTTCTTTTGGTGAAGTTAGCATTGATTTTGCCAGTCGCGACGGCTATATTTGAGAGAGCATTTTCTGCGATGAAAATTATCAAGACGGATTTGCGCAATAGAATAGGCGATGATTTCTTGTATCATTGTCTCATTACCTATGTTGAAATTGATGTATTTATGTCTATTAGTACCAATGCTATTATGCATACCTATCAAGGTAAGCATGACCGTAAAGGAATTCTTCCATAAATAAATAAAGTGTGATCTTTCGTGCTACCATTTCCACCTTGTGCTTATGTTTATTTTTTCTACACTAGTGGGTTCTCAAAAAAAATCTCAATTTTTTTCATATTATTTAAGCTTGACAACACAAGTTTTGGAATCTGGCTCCGCCACTGTGTATCATAACCCTATCTAAAGAAGTATCTGATGGGATTCGTAGCATAGAAAACAAAAAATTTCCTACCGCAAGAACGAAACACAAGCCAAGATCCAATCTAGAAGACAGTAGCAACGAGGGGATCACGAGACTAACCCTTGAAGATTTCCAAAGCCTACGAGATTAGATCTCGTTGTTGCAGAAGATGATCACTTGCCGCTTTCAAAAGCGCGTAGAAGATCTTGACGGTGCCACAATCGGGCAGCACCTCCGTACTCGGTCACACGTTCGGTGTTGATGAAGATGACGTCCTTCTCCCCGTTCCAGCGGGCAGCGGAAGTAGTAGATCCTCCTCGGAATCCCGGCAGCACGACGGCGTGGTGGCGGTGGTGGTGGAGAACTCCGGCAGGGCTTCGCCTATGCGCTGCGGGAGTTGTGGTGGAGGAGGAGGCGGCTAGGGTTTGGGGAGAGGGGGCTTTGGGCGCCGGCCTCAAGGGGGCTATGGTGGTGCGGCCAAGGGTGTGGCCGGCCCCTCCCCTATGCCCCTCATTATATAGGTGGAAGCCCCAAGAGTTGTAGTCCAAGTCTTCGAATAAGACCCCAACACCAAAATCTACCTTTGGTGGGAAACCTACTCAAGATGGGAGTCCTACTCAAGGTGGGACTCCCACCTTTCCTTGAGGGAGGGTGGCCGGCCACCACAGGTGGAGCCCACCTGGGACTCCTCCCCTAAGGGTTAGCCGGCCAAGCTTGTGGAGTCCCTCCGGGACTCCACCTTCCATAGTGCCTTTCTTCCGGACTTTTCTAGAACCTTCTAGAACCTTCCATAAATGCACCGGATCATTTTCAAACTTGTAAAATGACTTCCTATATATGAATCTTATTCTCCGGACCATTCCGGAACTCCTCGTGATGTCCTGGATCCCATCCGAGACTCCGAACAAAACTTCGAACTCCATTCCATATTCCATATCTACTCAAACGACATCAAACCTTAAGTGTGTCACCCTACGGTTCGTGAACTATGCAGACATGGTTGAGACTTCTCTCCGACCAATAACCAATAGCGGGATCTGGAGATCCATAATGGCTCCCACATATTCAACGATGACTTAGTGATCGAATGAACCATTTACATACGATACCGATTCCCTTTGTCACACGATATTTTACTTGTCCGAGGTTTGATCATCGGTATCTCTATACCTCGTTCAACCTCGTCTCATGATGAATACTCTTTACTCGTACCGTGGTATGTAGTCTCTTATGAACCATTCATATGTTTGCAAATTAATTAGACGACATTCCACCGAGAGGGCCCAGAGTATATCTATCCGTCATCGGGATGGACAAATCCCACTGTTGATCCATATGCCTCAACTCATACTTTCCGGATACCTAATCCCACCTTTATAACCACCCATTTATGCAGTGGCGTTTGATGTAATCAAAGTACCCTTCCGGCATAAGTGATTTACATGATCTCATGGTCGAAAGGACTAGGTAACTATGTATCGAAAGCTTATAGCAAATGAACTTAATGACGTGATCTTATGCTACGCTTAATTGGGTGTGTCCATTACATCATTCACATAATGACATAACCTTGTTATTAATAACATCCAATGTTCATGATCACGAAACTATGATCATCTATTAATCAACAAGCTAGTTATACAAGAGGCTTACTAGGGACTCATTGTTGTTCACATAACACACATGTATCAATGTTTCGGTTAATACAATTATACCATGGTATATAAACATTTATCATAAACACAAAGATATATAATAACCAATTTATTATTGCCTCTTGGGCATATCTCCAACAGTATCCGACAATCCATCTTATTGAGAATTGGACCTAGCCGCCGCCCCTCCACTCTCCACCCTCCCAGCGCCACCGCCGCCCCTCCCTCCACCACCGCCCCCTCCCTTCCCACCTTCGTCCCGGGTCATCTTGCGCGAGGCGGCTCCGGGCGACGACCCGAACTCAAGAAGAGGCGGCCCATCTTCCTCCTCCTGGCCGCTGCCGCCGTCGGGGTCGGCGGTGGCGACCGCGTCCGGCTGCCAATGGCAGGGGCGGTGGTGGCGCGTCCATGAACCCCGTTCGCGCAGAGGCGGGGTCTTCCAGGGACGGCGACGGTGGATGGCGGGTCTAGTGGCGGTGGCCTTCGGCTACTTCACCTAGATCCTGGCGGGAGACGCAGTGGTGTGGCGAAACTAGGCGGGGAAAGGGCGGCAGCGGGATCGCTGCTGACCTCCACCGGCCGGGTTGGAGTAGGAAGATGGACCACGGTTCCCAGCCATGGCAGCGGTGTGGGGGCCGGCCGTTCCGGTTTTCATCGTGGTGGTCCTAGGGTTCTTCTTTCGCGAAGATGAACACGTTCCGGATGCCGATCTTTTTCATTTAGCCGGAGTGATGAGTTTTGGAAGGCTCCGACAGCGAATGGAACAGTGCATCTTTTGCCTGTAGTTCACAGGATCGGGTGGTATTCGGTCGTGCGCACCCATGCTTTTCTGACCGTTTGGTTCTGGATGAAGCGGTGCGAATCTCTATTTTGTGTTGACATCAAGAGATTTTTGGTCCATGGTGAAGTCAGAAGTAGAGAATTTCATGAAGGCGCGATTGGGGGATTAGCTAAAGAAGGTTCAAGTCTCCGCGATGTTGAGGAACTTGCTTGGTGTTCCGGGATTCGCAGCAGTGGTATGAAAGTGGGGGCGGCAGCACAGGTGAAATTCAGAGTTCTACCTTTTATGGTGAAAATCCAAGGTCTGGTCTTAATTGGTTGTGCCTGGCAATAACCTTGTTAGAGGCATTGTTTTGAGAGCGGGGACTATCTTCAAGGTGAAAACCTAAGCTCTTTGATCGGACGACGACGGTGCTGGTGCACTATTCCTTTCTTGGAAGCGTCGCTTTTGGAGAGTCTGTATTTCTGGTGTTGTCTAGGGGTGGATGTATTACTGTTGCTAGGCCTCGGATACTATAGGACTTTTCTTTCTTAGTTTTCTTTTATATATTTTTTGGTTGTGTGCATCCGTACTGCCATTAGGGTGTTGCGTTGTTGCAGAAACTAGATGTAATTGGTATCTTTTCGCGCTCGCCGGAGCGGCGCCATGTCGGGTGGGGGGTTACGCGGTCGACGAACCTGCTGACGGCGAATACCACCATCCGACCTCCCTCGTGACTTCTCTCCTCCGGAACGCTACTGTATAATTCGTCTTTGTCGCTCATCAATCATCCAAGGAGCTCACGGATCCATGATGGATCCTCTCATGGACCAAATAATTCATGCAACCAAGCAAAATTAAATCTTCACATACCGCGAGTGAGGGAAGAAGAAATACGGAACAGAGCAGGATGCATACCTATCTCAGAGAGAGGAGAGCCGGGGACGGGCTGCTCACCATCACCACTCATCAGCCAGCCAGGGCGCTTGCTATCCTCGACAAGCTTGATGTTCTTCTCTGCAACTCGGTAGACTTGAAATGCAGTGGTAATAGAGGCAACGGCTACTAATAAGACATTAAGACAATTTATAGACATTGCAGCAGGTGCCTGACCAAAAGTGTGATCCTGCGGAAACCAAAGAAAATAGCTGTCAGAGGTCAACTACTGAGATAGATCACAACATATGCAATAGAGCGTCACTGTTCAGACAATCCTAAGAACTTGCTTCTACCATTTGTATCGCCCTGCCAGTTTGCAACTGTTGCACCTCCAGAGTTAACCCTTTTAAATAAAACAAGAACAAAAACTGGTCCAAATTGTATGGTCGTCCCATGTACGTACAAGGCATTTGAACAACATTTGGACCTAGTGTTCTATATATTATCATATTACAGCAAAAGTGGGAATGCAGAAAATGAGCATTCGCTAAAACTTTTTGAGGTACAAGATTTGTCCGTCAGCTTTTTACATATAGACTCCCCATTGCCCGACCACTCCCGAGCCTAGGGTGGCTGTTGGTGTGTGCGTCGTGGCAGGAGATACCCGGTGTTCCTCAACAGCTGGTGGTTTGTGCTGATGGCATGCGCTAAGACTTAGGCGTTCTCTTGAGGTGGGCGTCGAAGTTTCCGCGAAAGCACTGCACAGTTAGCCTGTGCCGACAACAATGACGCTCGCGAGCGCCGTTTTCCTCCCTGGCGTTGTCCTGAAGCTTCCCCCTTTGAACTCTGGAGGTTCGCCGGCTTCACTAGCGTAGTTAGCTAGTTCCCGGGGTGTTGGTGGTCCTCTGTATGCATGCCAGGATGTTCGGTGTGCTAGTCTTGTGTGGTTCAGTTCCGCGGAGTGGCGTCTTGGGGCTTGGGGCCTCAAGCCGAGCCGCCGGTGTTTTGCTGAAGTCATGGGCGTTCTCGGAGAACATGTAGTTTAGGGCCCGACTCTGGTGTACATGTTCCTTTGTTTTAGACTTTAGCTCTTCACCACCTGGGCTTGTATCTCTAGCTGGTATCCCCAGTTTTTTTTCTTCTTTTTTCTTTGTTTCGTGTCACCATGTACCCTGGTCAATTGATGGCTTTGTTAATTCAAAGCTGGGCTCGTCAAGCCTCATGTTTAAAAGCTTTTTACATATATACCATTCCACCTGTCATGTTGTGCACAACATTTAGCTATTGAGTTAAACGGCTTAATCATAAATGCACTAAGTAGTGGTTTAAGAGCTATATCAAGGAATCGCTCTGTTCATCCCTCACATGTGATTTCCTGAGAGGCAGAAGACAAAATATACTTCACAGTTACAAGCAACTTAGCCACTGCTCTGTTGAGCATACTACACCTTGTACTAATGCATTAATCAGGTGACTGAACCTATATGCTGCAATTTCTAGAAAGAAGCCATTTCTGTGTGTCGTTCATACATGACTAACATGCCTCACAAGAGAGGGGCCTTTTTAGAACACCTAGCACAGTAATAAACTTACCATATTATTGTAGCTTTCACTGAATGTCAATCATAGCTTGGACCATATGTGGCTACATGTGGTCCATATGAGTATCTCCATCGATCACATGTCAAACATTTCTCAATCTCAACGCTGTTCTCTAGAGTACAGAATTTAACCAAATTCTGTACTTGGCTTTTGGAATTTTAGGTTTCGCTGTACCACAAACTTCACATATTGGTGCCAGAGGCTACAAAAGTTAAGGTGAAAATGTATTAAAGAGAAGGAAACGTCAGTAATTAGAACACAAGCAGACAAGCGGTTGCTTTTATTTTAGGAAGTGAAACATATGTTTCAAAATGGAAAATTTGAGATAATGTACACAAACAAGAACAGCAGATATGTAACTCACATCACAAGGAGAAATGTGCAAACAAACCTAAGAATAGTAATACCAATAAAGCAAGGCAAGAAATGGAGTTATGCCACTTCGAACGGAAAATGCATGGAATTATTTGTGAGTTTTATCACAATAGTAAAGGAAGTTTATTTACACTTTAAAAACAGTTCTAATCTATAGTCAAATCTTGCCAGTGACTAAAGTTGGACATAAATTTGCGCAATATGGCTTCAGAATATTTGAAGGAGATTATTTGTCAAGAAACCTACAGCTAGGTTTGCATGAATGAGCAATCCAATTTATCCTAGGTATGCCATACTTTCTTCCAATTAAATTCTAAAAAATTATGTGTTCACTGACGTTTACATAAGCCTACTCTGCTCTGTAAGCACCAATGATATGTGCTCACTATTAGAGTGTGGATCATTTACATACGAACCATGCCCGGTGGACCTCATACTCATAGTATGAGTCACTGTGCTATAAGGTCATAATGAAATTCATCCAGTGAGAAGCACCACCAAGAATACAAGAGAATTTGTATTTTGAAACCTCTGCCTAGCAGAAGAGCTAGCCATCAAACCACACCTAGACTTTTAGTTTGGTGTAAGAAACGGTATGAAGGAAGTGAGGAACTTCAGGGCACAGTGTTACAAACAAAAAGTGAGAACTGATGCCCGCATCAGTTGTCCTAGAAGAAGAGGAATCCCCTGGTGCTGCGACTTGAGATCCAGATGAAGTGCTGGACTCTGCAGAACCGCTCGAAAACACAACCTTTTTGTTTTTTCCGGCTTTTGTGTGTTTTCTATTCCTTGCTGTGAAGTTAGGTGTTTGCTCAAGAATAACATCTTGCGAATCATCAATGCCAGACTGGTCATGTGATCCACACCACATGTCATCTCGCATTCTCCTTTCAGCAGCCATGGCAGCAGCTTGTACTGGACTCAACGCACTCATAACATAATTATTTCCACCCAGCTTTCTTGGACCAGATGGCAATAGAGCTCCATTCCTTGCCCGTTTCTGTGCTGCACTTAATGTAGCTTGCCAGAGAGATGGTGGTGGTGGATGGATTGGAAATCCACCTAATCGTCTGCCTGTACCATCAAACCCTTGTCCTGGCCCAGTAAATACCCTTTAAAACAAGTTCTTCACATTCCTGAATTATTATCCATATAAGCAACACAAGCTTCTGATGGTAAAGAAAAATCTAGGTACATTTCAACTGTGCAAGCAGACAATAACTGCACTTCACACCTCAGAAAGAACGAAAAGCTAGAATAACTCAACTTCAACAACTTACTCAAGAAATTATCGAAACTATTGTGTTATTTGTATCAACACAATTAATTTATTGTGGCCCCAGCATTTAATTGTGACAGATCCTCTGCATAACCAACCACATAATTCTAAAATAAAAATACTCCCTCTGAATTCTGATCCATATTACATGTCGCTAATATGGATGTATATAGACACTTTTTTTTTTTACCCTGGCTACGGCGGGCTTACGCCAGCTTGAACAACTTTATTATCAGCAAAACGAACAGGGGATCATTACAAGATTTTAGAGGAATGGCGAAAAGAGTAGGGGGGAGGGGGGGGGACCTCAAGGAGGGTCATAGTTATTACACCAATTTTTTAAGGACGAGGGGGGGTGGAGCATCGGTGAGCCCAAAGCCTAATGTCCTCAATGCAACGGCGCGAGACCGAAGTGAGATCTTCAACAACGCCGTGAAAGACACGTGCGTTACTTTTCTTCCAGATGCTCCAGGCGATGGCGGTGGTGATCGTGGTCAACTCGTAGCTTTGGTAACGCGAGGTCCAAAGATCGGCAAGGCTGGAGGGTCCCTGTTCGTTGAAATCCAGGTAGAAATATTTCCAAACTTCACGGGCTTGAGGGCACTGCAGCAGGTGCTCCGTGTCTTCGTCTTGGTGCTGAGGTGGTGTCGGAACCGTCGCTCATTAGTGAGGAGCCGCTTCTTCCTAGCGAGCCAGCAGAAAAATCTTGCACTTGAGGGGGCAACGCTCTTCCAAACCTTGCAACCCACATCGTCGATCTGCAGATGCCTGAAAGAGTTGGAGTAGAAACTTTTGTTTGACAGTTTAGCATTAGTGAGGCGGCTAGCACGTGTATCCGGTGTGTCATGGCGCTATCGACATATTTTAGCTCTAGATACATCCAATAATAGCAACAAGTAATATGGATCGGAGGGAGTATTGATTTTAAGCACTTCTTTTAAAAATATTGTTATGGTGAGGCTCAGAAAAATCGGAACAAGTAAACAGAGGGGCTACTAACTTACATACCTCTGCTATGAATAATTCAGTTCATAATAGAGGGAGTACTAAATAAGATCAGTTCTGTCTGTATAAGTTCTGTACATCCATAACAGAGGGAATTACTAATCCTGAGTTAAATGCCGCTAAACTCAAAATCAATTGAACTAAGCTTTCGCGAAACGTGCTTACTTGCAAGAGATTATGAACACTATAAACAGCACAGAACAGTTACTTAAGAGTTTTAAACATTGCATAATACAAACATCAGCGTTTCACTGTAATAATATGTACTACAAACAGTATACTGTGAACAACAGTACGTACTATAAACAGTATACTTTATCAGATTTGCATAAGTTAATTTTGAGACATTTCTAAACAGTAAAACAATAGTAATTTAGCAATACTGGCGGCGGCGGGATCGGCAGCGGCGGCAGTCGGCGGCGCTCTGCGGCGGCGGGATCGGCAGCGGGGCACTCGGCGGAGGCGGGATCGGCAGCGGCGGCGGCCTCGACGCTGGCGCCAAACCTTCCGTTTTCCCCGCTCGATTTCGTCTGAGGGCATCTCCAACGGGGCAACACATTTCGGACGCCCAAAAGTGGTCGCGAGCGTCCGTTTGCGTCGTCCCGCGGACAAATTTTGTCCGCGCGTCCGTTTGCGTCTAGATGTGCTTCCACCGGGGCGACCCATTTTTAGATTTGCAACATATTTGAAAGCATAGAAAGTAGTACATTTGAAAGCATAGAAACTATACAAAGTTGTTCTAGAAGCCTAGACTACTTGCTGCCTGACGGGCCGGCTCCGTCGTTGCATCGCTCCCTCGCATGCTTCGCCGACGCCTCCCGTGCGGCCGCTAGGGCTCGGTGTGCTGCCGCGTCCTCTTGCAAGCACTGTTGCAGCCTCGCGTTGGCGGCGTCGTCCTTGAGCGTCTCGAAGGACTCGACTATAGCCCTCTGCTCCGCAGCCCTCTCCTCCGGGGTAGGCGCATCAGGGTCATCGGAAGACCATGATATGTCGGAGTCAGAGTCCTCTGCGGCTGCGGCGGCCGCCACCCTGCATTGTTCCAGCTCGGCGTCGACCGCCGCATGGGTCGCCCGCTCCTCCTCTGCTTCCTTATCCGCTTCAGCCAGGGCCTCGGCGTCCCTGACCGGATCGAGGAGGTCGGTGCTCGAGGCCGGGGGAGGTGGAGTGGGAGGTGGAGGCATGGTAGCCTGGCCGCTGCCGGCGCTGCTCATGGTGGCTCCGGTGGAGGCTGAGCGGCAGCGGTGCTACGATGGAGGTTGTGCGGCGGCTAGGATTTTGTGGGGAGGAGATGAGATGCTCGCACCCCTGTTTATATAGATCGGAGGCAGGGCGACGGCCGCGGCACGCGTGGCAT
>NC_061513.1:347257884-347283492 GCF_022539505.1 Lolium rigidum | reverse complement strand
CAATTTTAGGTTTTCACAGGGGTGATATAACCATTTTCTTTCTTTCTTTGAGAATTTCCAATGGAAAGCCTCAAATATTGAGTATTCCTCATCAGGGGCGGCGCGTCATGGAGGCCATCCTTGGCTGTGGCCCAGTCTTCCCAACTCAATCTCTCTTTCAAACAGTAGATTAAGACCATAAAAAATTAAAATATATGTACATATTACAATATTGGCCCATCCTATCTCATGAGCTGATGAAATTGGCCCTACCTAGTTTGATCGACACGCTCCGCCACTGTTCCTCATATAGGTCTTGGAAAATTTGGAGTATGTAGGATTTTGGTTTTGGTTTTGCTGCAAAAATCACTAGTAGAAAATATGGAGTAATTAAACAACATCAATTGGCTCATTTCATGGGATAGCAGCAAATACCAAGGAAAACGCCACCCGATCATGGTGGATGTAAAGCATAACCTCTTGTGACAAAATGGTGAGTAAGCATGTAAAAAAGTGTATAAACGGTACTTATATGCACTCATTTGCACCACTAGTAAACAATAAAATTTGCATCGCATGTATTTCTATTTTGAGATCTCTTGTCCTTTGTGTCGTGTTTCGTCTGATGCTAGTATTAGGCGGTGTTTTCCTTTGGTTGCGCCTAGATGTTGGACTTGATGCATGTGCTTTCGTTGTCTCGATGATAATGAAAATCGATCCCGATGGGATGCTTAAAAAAATGTGGACTTACCTTTCAATTATATCAAGGTACTGTCTTCCCTTTATCTTACGATTTCTCCACTCTTCACATGCATCCAATTAAACTAGAAATCTCAACAGAAAAACTCTAGAAACAAGAAATATCTACTATCGTGAGATAAATACACCTAAATGTTAATGTTCACTCTACCATATGAAAATAAAATGTCCCCTTTTATTTTCCAGGAACACCATTTACACTATCGAACTTTCCTTGAACAAAGCAAGTGACAAGGAAATCTTCTTTTTAGGTTTCAATAGAAAGACTTGATGAAGCAAAGCTAGGTTAATTACACAATATTCCTAGAGCTCGAGGGGCTATGTATTCCCATAGAAAAGCTCGTGAGAAACCGAAACGGAATAATCCGACTTTTGGGGGGCATATATGCAGATCCTTTTCCCCACCGGAATTAAATAAGGAAAGCAGCTGATCTTCGCTGCAATGTCTCTGCACGCTCGGCAACCTAACCGACGTCCTCTACCTCATACCCACCTTCCCAGCTCTCACTGACATGGCTGCGCAGCATAGGCGGGGCCCAGCCGACAGTCTAACTACTGTGTGGGTCTTCGAGAACGGCGCTGGCCGTTAGACTGTGCACTGAGCTAGCGTCCAATTGGCTCGCGCAGGCCTAGGCGCTACGTGACCACACGGGGCGTACACGGGCTCTGTGCATGGCAGAGTATGACGTGGTGGGCCCGCTGCCTGCTGCTTCCGCTGATTTTTTTTTTGGCGGCAATGCTGAAATTGAAAGTGAGTGCCAAGTTTCAAGTGGAAGTGACTCGTGTAGTCGTTGCTGAAACTCGGTAGAAAAACATCTCCAGCCGCATCCCCAAAGCGTCCCCCAAACCGCGCCGGATTGAGCGTTTGGGGGACGTGTTTTATTCGTGCCGTCTTTGGGGGTCGCTCCCCAGCCGCCTCCCCCAAACATTTAAAATACTTTTTTTAATATTTTTATTTCAATTCCCACAAACTAATACATAATTGGGAACGTAGTTTACACGAAGACATAGTTTGGAACATGGTTTTCCACAAACTAATACATAGTTTGAACCATGGTGGACACAAATATAAAATTTTGCAAAGAAACTAAACCTAACTAGGCCGTGCATCGAAGGTTTCCTGTGTTCGCTGCTAAGAAAGAACAATTGAGGGCATACCTAGTCACCTAAACTGGAAAATCCAGCGGGAGGATGGTGCCCTTGTTGGTTCTACCGATGAGGCGAACATCCAGAAACTTCCGTGCACGTGTTCGCTGCGAAGAAACAACACTCAGTCTTCCTCCTCGTCGGTGTTGTCGATGTGGTAGTCCCGGCGGCAGCGCGTCTCGTCGAAGACCTTGACGCTCATGTCCCTATCGCCGAAGTAGGAGAACAGCAGGATGAAGCCAGCTTCGAGGCTGTGGTGCCGCGCGAACTTCTCCCAGCCGATGTTGAGGTACATCTTGCCGCGCGCGTCGTAGATCACGTCGACGATCCACCGGTAGTAGCCGCACGCAGCCTCCCGCAGATGCATCGTGAGCGGGCGGTCGTCGCCGGCGACGTAGTCGGCGAAGGAGTCCGGCAGCCTGTGGATGCCACGCGGGTCGCCCTTGAGGACGAGGACGAACTCGAACAGCACGTCCGGCTCCACGTCCATCTCCGACGATGAAGCCGACGGCGTGGGAGGCGACGGCGAGCGTTCAGCTCTGCCGCGGCCACGACCACGACCACGACGGGAACTGCACCGTCGCTGCGCGCCAATAACTTCCGTCGCGAGGTAGGCGACGGTTAGGTTAAAATTTATTGTGCCGCTGACGAGTCGGCCCCGCCACTCCCCGCCTCGCTTTTCGGTGTGTCCGGCGTCCCCGGTGCGTCCCCTGTGGGACGGGGACGGGCTCGGGGCGCCGGACACTGTATCAGGGCGCGCCGGACAAAAATGGGCTTTAAGGGACGCGGCTGGAATGGTTTTTTGGTCCGGCGCGCCCCAAATCCCTTTGGGGGACGTTTTGGGGGACGCGGCTGGAGATGCTCTAAGTTGGCCATTTTCCAGGACCTTGAGTGCAGATGTTCTATAGCCCTGCTTCTCCAAGATGTATTTTGAATGGTTAAATATAGTTTTTGATCAGCAACCACTCCGTTAATATCATTGGTCAATTTATACGACCGCAAGAAAAAAGTTACTCATATAACACAAATGCTAGGACAAAAGTACTTAATTATCGCTCCAAATATTAACCTGTCAAAATACATATATACAAGAATAAAGGGGGTAACGGTACATTTCTTTTATGCCCTAGTTGGTCTTATCAACGTTGGTGTGACCAGTTCTTTTGACACATCCCCGTTTTGGCAATGCATCGTCAAAAAAATGCACCACTGCCATGCACATTGGGGTGGGTTTTTTTGAGGGTGAAACAGTGGGGAAAATCCCCACTGCAAGACATGACATGCTCCCTTCCGGGATTAAGTCAATGATTAAATTTTTGATGATTCTATACAAGGCCTAGCAGCTCACAGCGGCCCTTCAATATTATGTATGGGGCCGACGGGAAATTTCAGCTGACCAGAAGGAAGAAAGAACATATACAGTGGTATTTTGATGTATTATGCGATTTAGTAGAAGGGTAAAATGATTTAAAAAAATATTACGACTAAGAAACAAATAACGATTCATGCAAAAATAAATAGGTACATGCAAAGGTAGTAAGGCACCGTATGCAAACGCCCAGTTATCTCCCGTTTCTCTCTCCATAGGGAATTATTAAGGAAGGGTGCATGGCGACATGGCATCTTTTCCGGTGGGAGATCTCGCCCACAGAAGCGAGGTCGCCGCGGCACCGCCTAGCCGGCGAAAGGCTCCGAATTTTCGATGAGCTCGGGACTGGGACTCCCACAAGGCCACAGCTTCCCGGCTCCAAGACTACTCAAAGTGCACCTGCTCCGCTGCAAGACACGATCCTTGCTTTTTTCTCCGAACAACCCCCATCCAATCTGGCATCCAACAGATGGCACTATTCCCGATTTTACTTTAGCTCACACCAGGCATCATCTTTTCAGTTCACGCTAGCAGCGGAGCATCCAACGCCTTTCCTTTATAATTCATGTATCCCACGAATTTCAGACCAAGCAACGGTGTTGTTTCTTGTTGATTCCCTTGCTGATATTCCAAGCAATTTCCAAGTATATGAACCGGTAGGACTCATTGCCAGGTAACGATGTGGGACTATTCAATCCAGATTCTACCGTAGTTTATCTTTTTAGGGATGATCCATGGTTGCTTCAAGTCCCTTTGTGGCCCACGAGGAAGGCGAAAATTGCTGTGGCACAAAACTGAATGCCCGGCGAAACAGTCGGCCCACACCTAATGAAACGCGGATAATAAAATTATTGTCTTAAATTTGCACGATAACATCAAGAATTAATGCGAGCTATTTGAGCCACAACGTACTCCGTACTATTTTTAATCTCAACAATTAATTTTGTTTGTGATAAAATGAAAAAGAATCAAAAATATTTTTAATCGAATCAGTATACCTGTCGGAACAAAAATTAACTAAGACCAGTTAAAAAAATCATATTAACATTAGTCAACGCCAGCCAAATCTTACTGCTAGTCCGATACTAATCCTTTGATCACCAATTCATCATGCATATTTTTATGCCAGCAGCACCGCTTACAACTACAAACAATCTAACACCTGCCTGATTCAGCTATCAACAAAGTAGTGGGTGTGGCGTTTGGCGGCTGGACGCGAATATGTTCTGCTTGACTGCTAGTCATGGCCACCATTGGCGATGCCCATGCCATCTTCTTGAAGACGCTGGCCAACTTAGAGAAACATGATAATGACCTCTAGTCAAACAATGTAGAAAAAACAAATCTGCCAAGTTTTCCATAATTAGATCTGGATCTACAAAAATAAACATGGAAGCAAATCTGATCGGAAGAAAATCGCATGAATAATTAATAGAGGAAAGTGATATCTGAAGAAACATGGAGAATCAATCGGAAGCAAATCGCGTGAAGAACTAATGGAGGAAAGTAATATCGGGAGAAACATGGAGAATCCATGGAGGTTGGGAAATGAGCCTGTACTGGGGCTTGGCATGGGGTTAGGTACGGACGGGATTAGGTCGTTGAGAAGGGATTAGTAGGTAGCGGATGGGTCGTCGGGTGGCTTAGCACGTAGCCCGGCGATGCGAGGAAGATGGCTGCAGGGTGCCCGGCGGGAGGCCGGTCGGTGGCGGCTCGCTGTGCAACGGGAAAGGAGGCAGAGCGAGGGGAATTTTCGGGGCTGAGGCGCTGAGCCGGTGAAGTGAGAAAAATAGGAGCGAACCGGTACGCTGGCAATTTGGTGTAATATGTATTTTGGTGGGAGGCTAAAACGGTCCAATGAAAAGTTGGACGAAAATTTTGGCAGAAACCTTAGCTCCTTTATTATTAGGTATAGATATAAAAGGAAAATAAGTTACAGGGCACAAGAAGTGCAAAAAAAGAGTAAAAAAAGAAAAAAAAAAGGAGAAGAGCTATTGTACAAACTCAGACTAGAGCTATTGGACAAACTAAGAGATCATGAAAGCCTGAAGCCAAGTTTTGAATGGTGCTTCCCATTTCTTCTTCATTCTATAAGATAGTAACTGAAACTCTTGCTTAAGCACAGTCTTCCAGGCCGAGAAAGAGGGTGCTTGTCCTTCAAAGATCTTTCTGTTTCGAACAATCCAAATGGACCATGAAGCAAGCATGATAATCTCAACCGCAAATGGCAAGTTTAATTTCTCTTTGACACCATAAAAGGCTTCCAGAATTGAGTGTTGGTTTGAAATTTGAGGGCATAAGAATGACCAGCACTGTTGTGCAAAAGGGCAGCTCCAGAAAAGATGTACTAAGGTTTCTTCTTGACTGCATTGTAGAGTTGCACAATTGTAAGCTTGCAGTTGAAATTTTTTCCTCCGAAGCAAATTCCTTGTGTTTAGCCTGTCATGTAGTAGTAACCAGAAAAAGAATTTGTGCTTCGGTTGGCATGAAGACTCCCATATCCAAGAGAAGAACTTAGGAACCTGATGCACACCAATCAGAAAATTGTAGGCTTTGGTGGTAGAGAATTGATCAGACCCCCATATGTAACTCCATGAATCTTCTTGATGAGAAAGAGCTTGGAATTGAGTTGGATCACAAAGATTTTCTAACTGTTCAAACTCAGCATAAGCCTGTTGGGAAAGAGGGAGATGAAACAAATCTTGAAGAAACTCCATTTGCATCACTTTGTTCACAGATATGTCAGTTCTTTTAGCAAAGGTAATAAGATGTGGGAATTTCAAGTGCAAGCAATTATCACTCCAAAGATCAGTCCAGAATAAGACAGATTTCCCATTCCCCACATTACATCTTGCCAATGCTTTGTAAGAATCTAGAAGCTTTAAGTGTGACTTCCACCAGAAAGAACCTTCCATTTTAATACCTGGTGGTCTATCCTCATCATAATATGTATCCCTTATTAGGTTTACCCAGGGGATGTCCAGATTATTGAAGAATTTATGCAAATTCTTTAGGAGCAGAGTTTTATTTTGAACATCTAAGTTAAGAACACCCAGACCTCCTTGTTCTTTTGGTCAACAGATTTTTCTCCAGGAAACCAAAGCACTCCCTTTTGCTTGCACATCTGATGTTTTCTTTCTCCATAGGCAATGTCTCATGTACTTAATGACCTGGTTCTTGATTATGATAGGTACATCCAAACAGCACATAAAGAAAATTGGAAGGGAAGCTAATACAGATTTCACTAACTGCAATTTCCCTCCATAGTTCAAGAAATCTGCAATACCACCAAGTCTTGTTTGTACTCTTTGGACCATTGGGAGGAAATACTCCAGGGAAGGTTTTGTAATGCCAAGGGGAAGGCCCAAGTAAGTAAAAGGAAGAGATCCAACTTGACAGTTCAATGTGGCAGCAAAATGTGCAAGTCTTTCAGGGGACATATTAATTGGCATCAAATTTGATTTCTTGTAGTTAACTCTGAGTCCAGTAGAGACAGCAAAAGAGTGGAGAATGGCTTTAAGGCAAAGCAACTGTTTTGCATCTGCCTTCATAATAAGAAGAGTATCATCTCGCATATTGGATTACTTGGAAAATCTGGGCATGAAGGGCATGGTATAGGCCTTGTAAGGAGATTTTGGTCCATAGCTTTGTTCAGGATAGATTGGAGGAAGTCTGCAGCCAACACAAAAATCAAGGGAGATAGAGGATCCCCTTGTCTTACTCCTCTTCTACAATAGAACTTTTTCCCAGGGACTCCATTTAACAAGACAGAGGATGTTCCAGAGCTTAGAATCATAGAAATCCATTTTATCCATTTCTCACCAAAACCTTTTGCCTTTAGGATGCTAATAATTGTAGTGTGTTCAATCATATCAAAGGCTTTCTCAAAATCTAGCTTCAGAATCAAAATTTCTTCTTTCGATTGGTGGCATTGAAATAGGTACTCAAAGGCCCAGCCAAGACAATCCTGAATAGATCTTTTCTTAAGGAACCCATATTGGTTCTTATGCACTAAGGCCAGAATGATGCCTTGCAGCCTATTAGCAAGTAGCTTTGTTATGATCTTTAGAACACAGTTCAGCAGAGAAATGGGTCTAAAATCTCCAGCAGAGGAAGGATTATCTGATTTTGGAACAAGAGTGATATATGAAGAGTTTATGCTTTCCAAGGCAACTGTCCCATTATTAAAATCATTTATCAATTTCTTAATGTCTGGAGCAATAATAGCCCAACAATTCTTGACAAACTCATTATTGAAACCATCTGGGCCAGGAGATTTTTCATTTGGCAAATGCTTAACAACTTCTTCAATCTCCTTGTCAGTAAAAGGTGCTTGCAAAGTAGCATTCATTTCATCAGTAACTCTTGGGCTTAAGATTGTATCAAGATTGAACTCCATGAAAGGATTATCAGATTTGCCCATTCTCTCCTTAAAAGCATGCCATAAGATAGCAGCCTTGCCATCATGGTCAAAGACTTCAGTTTGGTCTGAATTTTGCAACATGGAGATGTAATTGTGTCCGTAGTTTATAGTTGCCTTTGAATGGAAGAACTCGGTATTTGCATCTCCTAGCTTGACCCACTTAATTTTCCCTCTTTGCTGCCAATATGACTTTTGGTTCTGTAACAGTGTGATAAGGTGTGCTTTAAGGGTGTCCCTCAAGTTCCATTCAGTGACTGTCAGAGTTCTGTATTCTTCTATGAAGTCCACCAAAGAAATAACTTCATTTACTTTTGTTATCAGATTCTTTAAACAAGGCAGATTTTTTGCCCACAACTTCAGGCTTCTTCTCAGGTTCTTGAACTTGGCATTTATACTTTTGGCACTGTCCATATGGCCAACTGGAATATTCCATGCAGCTTGAACAACCTGTTTAAAATCAGAATGCTGCATCCAATGATTCTCAATTCTAAAGACTTTTGCTTTTGGGATTTTTGTATTGAACCCAACAACACAAGGCACATGATATGAGGTAGGTTTTACAAGTGGGTAAGCAAAAGTTGCAGGATAAGAAACAGTCCAGGATGCAGAGGTGAAGAACCAATCAAGCTTTTCCAAGAGAGGATCTTTTTGCATGTTGCTCCAAGTGAATTTTCTCCCTTTTAAAGGTAATTCTACTATGCCCAAATTACTAATTGCCTCATTGAAAAGTAGCATATCATTTAGATCCCCTCCAGGCTTGTTTCTATCTGAGGGACTCCTTATGAAGTTAAAATCTCCCATTATTAACCAATCAGTGTCTTGTGGCATATCAATATTTGCAAACCAGTCAATGAATAAAGCTTTTCTCTCAGGTTGGCAGGGTCCATAAATATTAGTAAGGATCCAAGAGTCATTGGAGAGATTACACTTAAAGTTCAACTGAGAGAGAAATCATTGTGAAAAGCCGGTTCTCTGTGAAAAGAGAACCATTCCAAATAATGATCAAACCACCGGATGCTCCCACGAAGGCACAAACTCAAATTTGTTAAATTTCTTTGGGCAGAATTTTTTGATATAAGCAAGATCAAAAGTATCTCTCTTTGTTTCTTGAAGGCGGATAATATCACAGACAGATTCTTCAATTTTACTAGAAAGTGCCACCCATTTTTTATCTGAGTTAATACCTCTCAGATTCCAGTTCATAATTTTCCAAGATTTGTAACTATCCATGGATAACATAAAGGCTGTTCAAAGGGGAGCCCAAAGCAAAAGAGTACTCAAGGCACCATACCATAAAACAGGATGTCATAACATTACCAGCAGTACAATTACTCAAACGAGTTCTCGGAGCACAAAAGTCAAGTGACACAACCACTAGCACTTGTTCACACCACACTAGAAACAATCCAAGCCCAAGAAAAGAAAAATTACATAGGATTGTATGCATTTTTAACTACTTGGGAGCTTTTTCTTGGACTTCTTGTACAAAGCCAGCAGATTTTTGCTGTTCACTAGGATTGTTACGAGAGCTTGATGGTCGTTGTCTTGCTCCTCCTGGATCCAATCACTCCTTGAGGCAGCTCATGCTTGTTTTCTTCCACAGGGAGCTTGTTCTTCTTCAAAATTCTTTTTTCAACAATCTCTTCTTGCACCTTACAGAAAGACATAGCCAGATTCTTAACCACTTTAGTGTTTATAATAGGAGGGGCAGCATTACAAGTGAGACAATGCTTGTCTGAGCAATTTGCATGATTTTTATACCCATCATTTAATAAGACAAGCCTGGGACTCCTTCTTACCTCAGACTCAACCAAAGGGATTTTCCCTTCTCTTCTCTTCCTTTTTGGTGTGAAAGGAGCAACAACAGAGGGAGTGCTAGGGATAGCTAATTCATCAATTTCTGACAGTGATACACAGGAGGGAGCCTTAGTTGTGACACATTTGTCAGGGATAGCAAACCTGACACATTGGGGTGGGTTAGCCGATCGTCGATTTTATGGCGCCTAACCAAATAGAATTTGTGGTCGGTTGGCATGTCAACTTTTGGTATGGGTAACTACGGCTCCAAACCAAATGAGCCCTAAGGTTTAAGGCCAAAATAATTAGATTGTGTTTGATAACAATAGATTAAGTAATTGTAGCAAACAATGGAAAACAAGAGAAACATAGATGTTATGCAAACCTTACTAGACACTAATATCTCTAAGCCAGCTTCATATCCTCTTGTGTAAGGCAGTTGTTATCTTTCAAAAAAAAAATACCAGAAGTAGATACATTTTAAAATATACTTGTTACTTCGGTGCAAGTTAAGTTACTAGTTTTGCGACAGTTGCCTCTATGTGAAGACTTAATGATGCACCTCTATACTCGAAGGTAGCCAAAAACAAGCTAGGTAGTAATTTTGGAGTAAATGTTCTTTACTTGTAAACACTTCTAAAAGTCAATGTGATGCACTGTAGACGATGAAGTTGAGACATGTATTCATTCGGTACGCACAATGTAGTTGAAACATGCTCTCAACTGCACCACTTTTAATTTAGCCGCTCTCAACTGCGCATCCAAAGAGCAACACAAAATTTTAGTCCCACCTCGACTAGGTAGATAGGATACAATTGTGAATGAGAAAAGCATTTGAGAAAAAATACTTCAAAGAAAAAACACTATTGAGAAGGATATAGGTAGTTGAAGTCGAGAAGAAAATAGGTTGAGAAGAAAAATACCAATTGGAAAGACACAACCGGAAAACCCCACATTTGAGAAGACAAAATATAATTGAGAAAACTGTTTACTATATTTTCATGACTTAAATATACATTAGTTAGCAATCCGCAAAATAATGCTACCGTTTTTTACTTTATTATGGATGCGCTCACCTAGTTATAAGTGGGAGGGAGTGATTATGGTTAGCCTAAGCCTACTCAGACGAGCAATTGGTAGTATATTTTATTACCTCTGTTCTGAATTATAAGCATTTTGAGGAAGCTAGTTTAGTTTTTTAAAAGGCTTGTACTCCCTTCGTCCCATTGTACTTGTCTGGAATTTATCTAAATTTAGATGTATCTACACAATAGATAATGTATAAACACATCCAAATTTTAACAAATTTAAGACAACTTCTATGAAACGGAGGAAGTATTTTGAAAGAAGTATTTTGAAACAGAGGTAGTACTTTATAAAGTGTGGATTCTCCAAGTTTTCTACCTAGTAATAAGGCCTTTAGGTGTTTTACTAAGACCCGCTTCGACAAATCCACACCGTGAAAGCTCAACTTGCATAGTACTAACTACTCCCTCTGTCCCATCAAAATTGTCTCAACTTTGTCAAAATTTAGATGTATCTAGGTAATATCTAGTAGGTACATACATCCAAATTTTCACAAAGTTAAGATATTTTTGGTGGGGCGGAGGAAGTATTATCCTCTTTCGTGGACTATTTCAAACATTGACCCCAGCACCTGATGATGACCAAGCCTGAGAGAGAAGAACGAGAAAAGAAGCATGGTCAAATCATGCGTGGAGAGGACAAGTCATAGAAAACAAAACAACAGCCAACTTTGCCAAGGATGGGGGCAAATCATGTGTTGATGCATGCCCAATTAGTGTTAGGGACTGTGCACACATAGCAACGGACATATAGTACAGAACAGTTCGTGGGTTGGACTATCTCTTCATGCAATATATATACTATTAGTACTCATAGATTAAACTAATAACTTCCCTTAAAAAAACTAGTAACTCCAGCGACAAAGCGACAAGACGAAGTCTATCATTTAAAATTTTGTACTGGCTTTGTATAGGAGCTGTAATTAACATTTCCATGTTACAACCACGAAATGATTATTTACACCCAATTATCTCTATAACAAGCATATCAACCATATCGAGAACCAACACCTGAGGCTGGGTGGTTAGGAAGACGGTTGTATCCTCATCCCACCAGAGTTCAAACTCCGGGTTTGACATTTGTGTGTCTTATAAAGACGGAATATTCATTTAGTGGGAGGCGACGTTTCCCGTCGACAGCGAAGCGTCTGTGGTGACTTCGTCAATTTCAAGATCCAATCCGCCAGCTCAGTATTCCGGAGGTGCTTATAGGGGTAGGGTGTGTGTGCGCGCATTCAGTGTATGTGTTTGTACTATGTTTCTAAAAAAAAACATATCAACCATATATATTGTGTATCAACCATATATATATTGTGTAGTGCGTAGTAAGCACATGAATGCCATCTTAATTTGGTGCTAGTACTAACCGATGCATGCTCGTATCAACACCATCATAGGCACATCGAATTAAGCTTAAACATATGTGACGGTGTCACTAGTACAAAAAGAGGCTTCCATCCGCCCCCACTAGTCCCCAAAATATAGGAACCGTGACTAAACGGGTCTTTAGTCGCGGTTCGGGAGGCGAACCGCGACTAAAGACCTGGGCCCAGCGCGCTCGGTGGCCAGCTGGTGGACGGGAGGAGCTTTAGTCGCGGTTGGCCAGGCCAACCGCGACTAAAGGTCCTCAGCCCTGGCCCGAAGGCCTTTAGTCCCGGTTGGCCTGGCCAACCACGACTAAAGGCCAATCCCTATAAAAGGCAGCTCAGCTCACTTCACTTAACCATTTGGTGCCACTTCTCTTCACAATCTTCACAAGGGGTGGTGGGTTTGCTTTTGGTTCCTCTTATGCACACAAGGTGCTCGATGAAATGTCCGAGAGCATGAAACAAATATGATATGAAGTGTCCGAGCCACACTTGAGTTTTCTCATTTATTTTTCCTCCTCGATCGTGGTTAGCAACTTGAACCTTTCATGTGTCATTGATAAAATATGCATGTGTGCAGTTCATTGTTTAATTTCTATTATTTCTAGATAGTTAGTTTAATAAATGCATGATGGTTAATTATATAATTTATATAATAATAATGCAGATGAATCGGCAATGGATGTACGGTAACCGACTCTCCGGCGAGTTCACTACGGGTTTGAAAGATTTCCTCGTAGTGGCTAATGCGAACAAGCGGGGGGTTTTGTTATGCTGTCCATGTGTTGGCTGTAAGAATCGGAAGGGTTACTCTTCCTCAAGAGAAGTTCACCTGCACCTGCTTCGGCACGGTTTCATGCCAAGCTATAATTGTTGGACCAAGCATGGAGAAAGAGGGGTTATAATGGAAGAAGATGAAGAAGGGGATGATATCATCAATGACAACTATCCTGATCATTTCGGTGATACTTTCATGGAGGATGCTTAAGGTGGGGAAGGTGAAGGGGAAGATGAAGAAGAGGCACGTGATGAGCCCGCTGATGATCTTGGTCGGACCATTGCTGATGCACGGAGACGCTGCGAAACTGAAAAGGAGAGGGAGAATTTGGATCGCATGTTGGAGGATCACAAAAAGTCGTTGTACCCAGGATGCAATAATGGTATGAAAAAGCTGGGATGCACACTAGATATGCTGAAATGGAAGGCACGGGAAGGTGTAGCTGACTCAGGATTTGAAAACTTGCTGAAAATGTTGAAGAATATGTTTCCAAAGAATAACGAGTTGCCCGCCAGTACGTACGAAGCAAAGAAGGTTGCCTGCCTCTAGGTTTAGAGGTTCTAAAGATACATGAATGCATTAACGACTGCATCCTCTACCGCGGTGAATACGAGAATTTGAATGAATACCCGGTATGCACTGCATTGCGTTATAAGATCAGAGGCGATGACCCTGGTGATGATGTTGAGGGCGAGAAACCCAGGAAGAGGGTTCCCTCCAAGATGATGTGGTATGCTCCTATAATACCACGGTTGAAACGTACTGTTCGGGAACAAAGAGCATGCCAAGTTGTTGCGATGGCACAAAGAGGACCGTAAGTCGGACGAGGAGTTGAGACACCCCGCAGATGGAACGCAATGGAGAAAGATCGACGAGAGAGTTCAAAGATTTTGCAGGTGACGCAAGGAACATAAGATTTGGTCTAAGTACGGATGGAATGAATCCTTTTGGCGAGCGAGCTCCGGCCATAGCACCTGGCCCGTGACTCTATGCATCTACAACCTTCCTCATTGGTTGTGCATGAAGCGAAATTTCATTATGATGACAGGTGCTCATCCAAGGTCCGAAGCAACCCGGCAACGACATCGATGTGTACCTAAGGCCATTAGTTGATGAACTTTTACGGTTGTGGGGCAGACCTGGTGTACGTGTGTGGGATGAGCACAAAGAAGAGGAATTTGACCTACGAGCGTTGCTTTTCATAACCATCAACGATTGGCCTCGCTCTTAGTAACCTTTCGGGACGAGACAAATAAGGGATACAATGCATGCACTTGCTTACATGAGGCCGAAAGTGTATATTTGCCAAATTGTAAGAAGAACGTGTACCGGGGCATCGTCGATTTCTTCACCGACATCATAACGTAAGAAAGAAAGGCAAGCATTACAACGGCAAGGCGAGATCACCGTACGAAGCCTGCGGAGCATCTTGGTGCTTCGAGGTATTTGATATGGTCAAGGATTTGAAAGTCATCTTTGGAAAGGGTCCTGGCGGACAATCGGTTCCGCGAGGAGGCGACGGACACGCACTCATGTGGAAAAAGAAATCTATATTTTGTGAGCTAGAATATTGGAAAGTCCTAGATGTCCGCTCCGCAATCGACGTGATGCATGTTACGAAGAATATTTGCGTGAACCTGCTAAGCTTCTTGGGCGTGTATGGGAAGACAAATGATACGAAGGAAGCACGGCAGGACCAGCAACGTTTGAAAGACCCTGATGACTGGCATCCGGAATGGTTTGAAGGTCGTGCCAGTTACGCTCATACCAAAGAAGAGAAGGTCATCTTTTTTGAATGCCTGAGCAGTATGAAGGTCCCGTCTGGCTTTTCGTCGAATATAAAGGGAATAATAAACATGACGGACAAAAAGTTCCAAAACCTGAAGTCTCACGACTGCCACGTGATTATGACGCAATTGCTTCCGATTGCTTTGAGGGAGCTCCTACCGGAAAATGTTCGAGTAGCCATTGTGAAGCTATGTGCATTCCTCAATGCAATCTCTCAGAAGGTAATCAATTCAGAAGATCTATCACGGTTACAGAATGATGTGGTGCAATGTCTTGTCAGTTTCGAGTTGGTGTTCCCGCCATCCTTCTTCAATATTATGACGCACCTCCTGGTTCACCTAGTCGGAGAGATTTCCATTCTCGGTCCTGTATTTCTACACAATATGTTCCCCTTTGAGAGGTTCATGGGAGTATTAAAGAAGTATGTTCGTAACCGTGCTAGGCCAGAAGGAAGCATCGCCAAGGGCTATGGAAATGAGGAGGTAATTGAGTTTTGTGTTGACTTTGTTCCTGACCTTAAGCCGATTGGTCTTCCTCGATCGCGGCATGAGGGAAGACTAAGTGGAAAAGGCACGATCGGAAGGAAATCAACGATATGCATGGACGGTCATTCTATGACTGAAGCACACCACACAGTTCTGACCAATTCCAGCTTGGTGGCTCCGTACTTTGAGAAACACAAGAATATTTTACGCTCGGACAACCCGGGGAAGCCTGAATCCTGGATTAGAAAGGCCCACATGGAGACTTTCGGCAGTTGGTTGAGAAAACATTTAATGAATGACAATGATGTTGGAGATCAGCTGTACATGTTGGCCAAGACACCATCTTTGACTATGACGACTTTTCAAGGGTACGAGATAAATGGGAATACATTTTACACGATCGCCCAAGATAAAAAGAGCACCAACCAAAACAGTGGTGTCCGCTTTGATGCGGCAGCGAGAATGGGCAAAGGGTCACATATTATGGTTACATAGAGGAGATATGGGAACTTGACTATGGACCCTCCTTTAAGGTCCCTTTGTTCGGTGCAAATGGTTCAAGCTAACGGGAGGTGGGGTAAAGGTGGACCAGCAATACGGAATGACAATGGTGGATTTCAACAATCTTTGTTACCTTGACGAACCATTCGTCCTAGCCAAAGATGTCGCTCAGGTTTTCTATGTGAAGGACATGAGTAGCAAACCGAGCAAACGGAAAGATTAGAATACGATCAGTACATCATGCGATGATCCAAAGCGCCACATTGTTCTTTCAGGGAAAAGAAACATCGTGGGAGTGGAGGACAAGACAGACATGTCAGAAGATTATAATATGTTTGGTGAAATTCCGCCCTTCAAAGTGAACACTGACCCAAGCATTAAGTTAAATGATGAGATGCTCCATGGATACGGCACAATCGTAAGCAAGCAGGGACACAAGGGAAGAAATGATGTGTTATAATTTATTGTACCAAACTTTGTTGAATGGATCATGCGAATTATATTATCTGTGATGTGTTTGGTGTCCATTTTCGAATGATTCGATTGATTCGAGATACCACTGATGATACATGAAATTTGGAGTGATTTAGTCATACTCCTGCCTAGGCGTATAATATGCATACTCGTAGTCTTCATAGTCGCCGCCGTTGTACTGGTAGTCGTCGCCTTCTAAGTTGCCGCCGTCGTCGTTGCTGCCATCGTCGCTGTCGTTGGGCAGCGCTCGTGGCTCGAACTGAGGGTAGCGCAGGCGGGGGATATCGCCGGCCGTGATGTAGTCCATGACGCTCTGCAGAGTCCGGCCGTACCACCATAGCCGACGGCCGGCCTCGTGGAAGTTCCCAGGAGGCAGACCGTCCTCCTCATACCTGGCGAGCGCCCTCTCACGCCGATTGATGAAGAAGGCGTCCCAAGTATGTTGGTTATCGGGATGCTAGCGGAGATTCATCCGCTGCTCCGGCGTGAGGTCGAGGTAGTAGTGGTTCGGGCCCGGTGGGCAAGGGTAGTTCGAGGCGCAAAGCTCCTCCACCTGCTGGTAGGTTAGAGTGGGTACGGTGGAAGCCATGAGAGAGTGATGAGAGATTGTAGAGATGTGATAATGCTGGCCAAGCCGGGCTACATATATGTAGTGAGAAATGACGGGAAAAATGGGAGCGGGAAGACAGGAGGCGGGAAAAAAGTGGCGGGAAGAAAGAGGCGGGAAGAAAGAGGTGGGAAGATAGGGAAGAAATGGCGGGAAGTAGAGGAATCCAGAGCTGGTCATCTAACCTTTAGTCCCGGCTGGTGGGTGCAACCGGGACTAAAGGTGGTTTTTGTGTCATCTAAGAAAACTATCGGTGGGATAAGGACGTTTGGGTAAGCTTTAGTCACGGCTGGAGGGTGCAACCGTGACTAAAACTGTCGGTAGGATAAGGACGCGTGGGTGGACCCAC
This sequence comes from Lolium rigidum, assembly GCF_022539505.1. Lineage (NCBI taxonomy): Eukaryota > Viridiplantae > Streptophyta > Magnoliopsida > Poales > Poaceae > Lolium > Lolium rigidum. The sequence goes on along the minus strand of NC_061513.1, from coordinate 347,266,585 downwards.
TGCTTGATGAGATAAAGCATGTAGTGCACGATGCCCTGTCGGAGGAACAAAACAAAACAGAAGCGGCGCCGTGCCTATAAAAGGAGCATCGATACACCTTGGCAAGCAGATCAACAAGCCAACCTAGCAGGTAGGGAGAGTTTCATCCCCATGGATGGAGTAAAGGGTTGGAAAATCTCCATGGATGGATTAAAGGGTAGGGAGAGTTTTCTGATTTTTTGATATATTATTTGTATTTTTAAGATTTTGAAATGAATTAGTTTTATTTTTCTGAATTTTTTGATATATTATTTGTATTTTGAAATGTATTATTTGAAATGAATCTGGAAAAGCACCTTTAGTCGCGGTTGGGACACCAACCGCGACTAAAGGTGGTTTCCGCGAGAACCGCAAAACCTGACGAAAAACAGCCTTTAGTCGCGGTTGGGGACACCAACCGCGACAAAAGGGTATGGATATAAAAACTCGCGCGCCGCGCGCCCACTTCATGTTCTTCGCCAGTTCATCTCGCGTTCTTCGCTAGTTCATCGCGCCGAAGGCCTGCCGCCCCGTCCTTCGACGCCGCCGTCGCCCTCAACAACGCCGTCGCCCGCCGCCATCGACGCTGCCATCGCCCACCGCCCCGTCGTCGTCCTCGCACGCCCCGGCCCGTCCTCGCCGTACGTCGTCTCGAGAACACACACGCGCCGCCTGCGCCCGCCGCTCTCACCGGCCGCGCGCCCTCGCCCACCGATCTCACCGGCCCGGCCTCCGGCCGCGCACGCGGCCGCTCGCCTTACAGAGACAGAGAGAGGGAGAGCGTGAGAGGGAGAGAAGGGCCAGCCCTTTTTTTTGTTTTTTTTGTTTTTTTAATTAACTCACAATTTGTTAATCAAAATTGTAAACTTAAAATTTTGTAAACTTAAAATTTTGTAAACTTAAAATTTGTTAATTAAAATAGTGCTAAGTAACTTAAATTAAAAATAGTTCTAAGTAGGGCACCGACCCCGCGTGTATACGGAGGGGGCGGCGAGGGGGCGTGCACTACCGCCCTTTCGCCACCGCCACCGCCCTTTCACCACCGCCCCCCTTTCGCCACCGCCACCACCCCCTTCTTTACTTAATATAATTAGTTTTTACTACATGTTTTCAGGAGTGACATATGGCGGACGATAGAGCCGACCCGATTAGGGAAAACTATAATGCGGAAGCTGATGCACATCTTTTCGGCATCATAAACGGCGACATTACTTATGTGCCGGCCGAAGAAGATGAAGAAGAGGATGTCTCTTCTTATCTGAACCTTGACGGTGAAGGTGAAGGTCGTCAACAAGGTGATGACGAAGGAACAGACACTGTCGATGGAGGTCAACCGTCGATAAATGACGATGGAGATAAGCAATTAGCAACCACCTCCGGCGAGGTATATATATACATTGAGCCTCTGGTGATACAAATTTACCGGTTTGAATAAATATGTGTATTAACGCGACTCTCTTTCTTATTCTAGCCCTCGGCCGGATCGTCGAAAAAATCGATGAAGACAAAGCGTGGCAAAACCAAGACGCTGAAACAAGGAGTAACATATAACATCGATGTTATAAGTGCAACCGGCAGGCCGCTGGAGCCCGAAGTGCATTATACCAAGTTCATCAACCAATGCGGAGTCGTTGTTAGAGACAGCGTCCCGATCACCGTCCAGGAATGGCATGAGCCAGTGAAGGCACGTGTTGGTTTCAGTTTTGTCAACAAGAGAACGAAAAAGGAATGCTTTGGAGAAAGCTTATGGAGCATTTCATTCTACCCGCACGCGCGCCCGAGACGACGACACGACGCAACGCCCACAAGGACACCGAGCCGTCGGCATCATCCCCGTACGCACTACACACAATGCCTGCGGCCAGCCATTGCACACGCGTCCTCCCCTACTCCTTACCTCCCCTTTTCGACGCAGTAGCCAAGATGGAGATGCTTGCACGCGACGCGTCCGCGACGTCGCCATGATACGTCTCCGACGTATCGATAATTTCTGATGTTCCATGCCATATTATTGATGATACCTACATGTTTTATGCACACTTTATGTCATATTCGTGCATTTTCTGGAACTAACCTATTAACAAGATGCCGAAGAGCCAGTTGCTGTTTTCTGCTGTTTTTGGTTTCAGAAATCCTAGTAACGAAATATTCTCGGAATTGGATGAAATCAAGACCCAGGGTCCTATTTTGCCACGAACCTTCCAGAAGACCGAAAGGGATACGAAGTGGGGCGACGAGGCGCCGCCACCATAGGGCCGCGCGGCCAGAGGGGGGCCCGCGCCGCCCTATGGTGTGGGCCCTCGTCGGCCCTCCGACTCCGCCCTTCCGCCTACTTAAAGCCTCCGTCGCGAAACCCCCGATGCGAAAAAACCACGATACGGAAAACCTTCCGGAGACGCCGCCGCCGCCAATCCCATCTCGGGGGATTCGGAGATCCCCTCCGGCACCCCGCCGGAGAGGGGATTCATCTCCCGGAGGAATCTACACCGCCATGGTCGCCTCCGGAGTGATGAGTGAGTAGTTCACCCCTGGACTATGGGTCCATAGCAGTAGCTAGATGGTTGTCTTCTCCTCATTGTGCTTCATTGTTGGATCTTGTGAGCTGCCTAACATGATCAAGATCATCTATCCGTAATGCTCTATGTTGTGTTTGTCGGGATCCGATGGATAGAGAATACCATGTTATGTTAATTATCAAGTTATTACATATGTGTTGTTTATGATCTTGCATGCTCTCCGTTATTAGTAGAGGCTCCGGCCAAGTTTTTGCTCTTAACTCCAAGAGGGAGTATTTATGCTCGATAGTGGGTTCATGCACGCATTGACACCCGGGACGAGGTGACGAAAAGTTCTAAGGTTGTGTTGTGCTTGTTGCCACTAGGGATAAAACATTGGTGCTATGTCCGAGGATGTAGTTGTTGATTACATTACGCACCATACTTAATGCAATTGTCTCGTTTTATCAACTTAATGCCTGGAAGGGGTTCGGACGATAACCCGAAGGTGGACTTTTTAGGCATAGATGCAGGTTGGATGGCGGTCTATGTACTTTGTCGTAATGCCCAATTAAATCTCACTATACTTATCATGACATGTATGTGCATTGTTATGCCCTCTCTATTTGTCAATTGCCCGACTGTAATTTGTTCACCCAACATGCTTTTATCTTATGGGAGAGACACCTCTAGTGAACTGTGGACCCCGGTCCATTCTTTAATACTTGAAATACAAATCTGCTGCAATACTTGTTTTACTTGTTTTCTCTGCAAACAATCATCTTCCACACAATACGGTTAATCCTTTGTTACAACAAGCCGGTGAGATTGACAACCTCATTGTTTCGTTGGGGCAAAGTACTTTGGTTGTGTTGTGCGAGGTTCCACGTTGGCGCCGGAATCTCCGGTGTTGCGCCGCACTACATCCCGCCGCCATCAACCTTCAACGTGCTTCTTGGCTCCTCCTGGTTCGATAAACCTTGGTTTCTTTACGAGGGAAAACTTGCTGCTGTGCGCATCATACCTTCCTCTTGGGGTTCCCAACGAACGTGTGAAATACACGCCATCAAGCTCTTTTCCGGCGCCGTTGCCGGGGAGATCAAGACACGCTGCAAGGGGAGTCTCCACTTCTCAATCTCTTTACTTTGTTTTTGTCTTGCTTTATTTTATTTACTACTTTGTTTGCTGCATTATATCAAAACACAAAAAAATTAGTTGCTAGCTTTACTTTATTTACTGTCTTGTTTGCTATATCAAAAACACAAAAAAATTAGTTTACTTGCATTTACTTTATCTAGTTTGCTTTATTTACTACTGCTAAAATGAGTAATCCTGAAGTTGAAGTTCGTTCGTTTAAGCAACAAGGGGGAGAATGTTTAAAAGATTCTTGGTATAGAATTAGTGATGCCAATAATAGGTGCACTAAGAAACACTCCACCACTATCCTACTCAGGAATTTTTATGTTGGTATCTCTAGCTGGAATAGATATGTTCTTGATTGTCTCGCGGGAGGTAACTTCCTAGGTGCTCCCGCTTTAGAAGCTAGTTGCATTATTGAGAGTTTATTTGGGACACCACCTGTTAATGAAATTAAAATTGAAACCTCCCTTGAGGATGTTATGAAAAAATTGGAAACCATAGAGAAAAAAATTTAGTGTTGAAACTAAGTTGGAGATGTTACTTGTTAAAACTGATAAACTTGATAAATCCTTAGGAGGAATTGATGAAAGAATTAGTGTCCTAGGAACTTGTGTTGACCATGATAATCAAATTAATAGGATTGGCGAACTTGAAAAAGCTATGGGAACCTTGGGTTCAACCTTTTCATCTTTACGAGCTTAGAGAGAAAGCTTATGTGGGAAAGGAGCAAAAGTTTATGTATGCCTCTAAAGTGCCTAAACCAAAGAAATATTATTATAGGCCTAAAATTGACAAAGCCCCTAGTACCACTGCAAATGGGGGAGCTTATGATATCAATGCTCCATCTTTTGATAACACTTGATACACACTTTCTGCGCCTAGCTGAAAGGCGTTAAAGAAAAGCGCTTATGGGAGACAACCCATGTTTTTACTACAGTATTTTTATTTTGAATTTGAGTCTTGGAAGTTGTTTACTACTTTAGCAACCTCTCCTTATCTTAGTTTTATGTTTTGTTGTGCCAAGTAAAGTCTTTGATAGTAAAGTAAGTACTAGATTTGGATTACTGCGCAGTTCCAGATTTCTTTGCGGTCACGAATCTGGGTCTACCTCCCTGTAGGTAGCTCAGAAAATTAAACCAATTTACGTGCATGATCCTCAGATATGTACGCAACTTTCATTCAATTTGGGCATTTTCATTTGAGCAAGTCTGGTGGCCTAATAAAATCCATCTTTACGGACTGTTCTGTTTTGACAGATTCTGCCTTTTGTTTCGCATTGCCTCTTTTGCTATGTTGGATGAATTTCTTTGATCCATTAATGTCCAGTAGCTTTATGCAATGTCCAGAAGTGTTAAGAATGATTGTGTCACCTCTGAACATGTGAATTTTTACTATGCACTAACCCTCTAATGAGTTGTTTCGAGTTTGGTGTGGAGGAAGTTTTCAAGGATCAAGAGAGGAGTATGATGCAATATGATCAAGGAGAGTGAAAGCTCTAAGCTTGGGGATGCCCCGGTGGTTCACCCCTGCATATTATAAGAAGACTCAAGCGTCTAAGCTTAGGGATGCCCAAGGCATCCCCTTCTTCATCGACAACATTATCGAGGTTCCTCCCATGAAACTATATTTTTATTCCGTCACATCTTATGCACTTTGCTTGGAGCGTCGGTTTGTTTTTGTTTTTGTTTTGTTTGAATAAAATGGATCCTAGCATTCACTTTGTGGGAGAGAGACACGCTCCGCTGTAGCATATGGACAAGTATGTCCTTAGGCTCTACTCATAGTATTCATGGCGAAGTTTCTTCTTCGTTAAATTGTTATATGGTTGGAATTGGAAAATGATACATGTAGTAATTCTAAAATGTCTTGGATAATTTGATACTTGGCAATTGTTGTGCTCATGTTTAAGCTCTTGCATCATATACTTTGCACCCATTAATGAAGAAACACTTAGAGCTTGCTAATTTGGTTTGCATATTTGGTTTCTCTAGAGTCTAGATAATATCTAGTATTGAGTTTTGAACAACAAGGAAGACGGTGTAGAGTCTTATAGTGTTTACAATATGTCTTTTATGTGAGTTTTGCTGCACCGTTCATCCTTGTGTTTGTTTCAAATAACCTTGCTAGCCTAAACCTTGTATCGAGAGGGAATACTTCTCATGCATCCCAAATACTTGAGCCAACCACTATGCCATTTGTGTCCACCATACCTACCTACTACATGGTATTTATCCGCCATTCCAAAGTAAATTGCTTGAGTGCTACCTTTAAAATTCCATCATTCACCTTTGCAATATATAGCTCATGGGAGAAATAGCTTAAAAACTATTGTGGTATTGAATATGTACTTATGCACTTTATCTCTTATTAAGTTGCTTGTTGTGCGATAACCATGTTTCGGGGACGCCATCAACTATTCTTTGTTGAATATCATGTGAGTTGCTATGCATGTCCGTCTTGTCCGAAGTAAGAGAGATCTACCACCTTAATGGTTGGAGCATGCATATTGTTAGAGAAGAACATTGGGCCGCTAACTAAAGCCATGATTCATGGTGGAAGCTTCAGTTTTGGACATATATCCTCAATCTCATATGAGAATAATAATTGTTGCCACATGCTTATGCATTAAAGAGGAGTCCATTATCCGTTGTCCATGTTGTCCCGGTATGGATGTCTAAGTTGAGAATAATCAAAAGCGAGAAATCCAAAATGCGAGCTTTCTCCTTAGACCTTTGTACAGGCGGCATGGAGGTACCCCATTGTGACACTTGGTTAAAACATGTGCATTGCAATGATCCGGTAGTCCAAGCTAATTAGGACAAGGTGCGGGCACTATTAGTATACTATGCATGAGGCTTGCAACTTGTAAGATATAATTTCCATAACTCATATGCTTTATTACTACCGTTGACAAAATTGTTTCATGTTTTCAAAATAAAAGCTCTAGCACAAATATAGCAATCGATGCTTTCCTCTTTGAAGGACCATTCTCTTTACTTTTATGTTGAGTCAGTTCACCTATTTCTCTCCACCTCAAGAAGCAAACACTTGTGTGAACTGTGCATTGATTCCTACATACTTGCATATTGCACTTGTTATATTACTCTATGCATTGACAATTATCCATGAGATATACATGTTATAAGTTGAAAGCAACCGCTGAAACTTAATCTTCCTTTGTGTTGCTTCAATACCTTTACTTTGATTTATTGCTTTATGAGTTAACTCTTATGCAAGACTTATTGATGCTTGTCTTGAAGTACTATTCATGAAAAGTCTTTGCTTTATGATTCACTTGTTTACTCATGTCATTACCATTGTTTTGATCGCTGCATTCATTACATATGTTTACAAATAGTATGATCAAGGTTATGATGGCATGTCACTTCGAAATTATCTTTGTTATCGTTTTACCTCGCTCGGGACGAAGCGAGAACTAAGCTTGGGGATGCTGATACGTCTCCGACGTATCGATAATTTCTTATGTTCCATGCCATATTATTGATGATACCTACATGTTTTATGCACACTTTATGTCATATTCGTGCATTTTCTCGGAACTAACCTATTAACAAGATGCCGAAGAGCCAGTTGTTGTTTTCTGCTCGTTTTTGGTTTCAGAAATCCTAGTAACGAAATATTCTCGGAATTGGACGAAATCAAGACCCAGGGTCCTATTTTGCCACGAACCTTCCAGAAGACCGAAAGGGATACGAAGTGGGGCGACGAGCGCCGCCACCATAGGGCCGCGCGGCCAGAGGGGGGGCCCGCGCCGCCTATGGTGTGGGCCCCTCGTCAGCCCTCCGACTCCGCCCTTCCGCCTACTTAAAGCCTCCGTCGCGAAACCCCGATGCGAAAAACCACGATACGGAAAACCTTCCGGAGACGCCGCCGCCGCCAATCCCATCTCGGGGGATTCGGGAGATCTCCTCCGGCACCCCTGCCGGAGAGGGGATTCATCTCCCGAGGACTCTACACCGCCATGGTCGCCTCCGGAGTGATGAGTGAGTAGTTCACCCCTGGACTATGGGTCCATAGCAGTAGCTAGATGGTTGTCTTCTCCTCATTGTGCTTCATTGTTGGATCTTGTGAGCTGCCTAACATGATCAAGATCATCTATCTGTAATACTCTATGTTGTGTTTGTCGGGATCCGATGGATAGAGAATACCATGTTATGTTAATTACCAAGTTATTACATATGTGTTGTTTATGATCTTGCATGCTCTCCGTTATTAGTAGAGGCTCTGGCCAAGTTTTTGCTCTTAACTCCAAGAGGGAGTATTTATGCTCGATAGTGGGTTCATGCTCGCATTGACACCGGGACGGTGACGAAAGTTCTAAGGTTGTGTTGTGCTTGTTGCCACTAGGGATAAAACATTGGCGCTATGTCCGAGGATGTAGTTGTTGATTACATTACGCACCATACTTAATGCAATTGTCCGTTGTTTGCAACTTAATACCGGAAGGGGTTCGGACGATAACCCGAAGGTGGACTTTTTAGGCATAGATGCGGTTGGATGGCGGTCTATGTACTTTGTCGTAATGCCTAATTAAATCTCACTATACTTATCATGACATGTATGTGCATTGTTATGCCCTCTCTGTTTGTCAATTGCCCGACCGTAATTTGTTCACCCAACATGCTTTTATCTTATGGGAGAGACACCTCTAGTGAGCTGTGGACCCCGGTCCATTCTTTAATATTGAAATACAAATCTGCTCGCAATACTTGTTTTACCGTTTTCTCCGCAAACAATCATCTTCCACACAATACGGTTAATCCTTTGTTACAGCAAGCCGGTGAGATTGACAACCTCAATCGTTTCGTTGGGGCAAAGTACTTTGGTTGTGTTGTGCAGGTTCCACGTTGGCGCCGGAATCCCTGGTGTTGCGCCGCACTACATCCCGCCGCCATCAACCTTCAACGTGCTTCTTGGCTCCTCCCGGTTCGATAAACCTTGGTTTCTTTCGAGGGAAAACTTGCTGCTGTGCGCATCATACCTTCCTCTTGGGGTTCCCAACGAACGTGTGAAATACACGCCATCAC